>NW_018735171.1:0-49021 GCF_002204515.2 Aedes aegypti
GACTGAAAATCGGAACACATGCCAAAAATACGTTGAAAAACTAAGATATAAGATGATCACAAGGAAGCAATCCTTTAAAATTGTGTTGCTAGTGGAAAATATTTTTAAAAGCATCAATGTTGTAGGTTATACTTAAGTCAACAAATTCATTTCTTATATAGCGATTAGTAGTCTAAGATGGAAGAACCTTGTCTATTCTTTTTAACATTGTCCACAAAAGAGGAGACGAATCCGGCAGAAGATCATTCGATTCTGTGGTTTTGTTTTCGAATCGTGACATAAAATAATGAATTAGTTTTCCTCATAGATATGTCTGAAGTCACACAAACTGACAGTACCGTGCAGTGTCATTAACATGGAGGGTGCATAGTTGCACTGCCCGAACATTGTGTGGTATTGAATGTATACCCAGACAACCAGCAGTCGCATAACGGTTTACGTGAAAAGTCGTTTATCTATACACATTGCTGGAAAGAGAAGGGTGCGATAGCCTAATACCGAAAACGCCTAAATGTAGTCTATTTTCAAAGGAGTTTAGATTTCTTGCAAAGATCCCACACTTGTCTAAAATAAAAAAAATCTAAATTTTACTTTTTCAGCTGCCCCAGCATGCTTTGATTTGCGAAAGCTAATTTCAATTCATTCAACATCCCAGCAATGACCGTGTCTCAGATCGGCTGCACGAACTTTTGCTTCACTGTCACTAAACTCCCAACCCCCACCTTTCAGTAAGTTCAGCCCTATTCTGAAGAAAAATTAGCTCAAAACTTCAGCTCAAAATTGTAACTGGTCTATTACGGAAAATTGAAAACTCTCGCAATAAGCGACAAACTAGTTATGCAGTCAAGACTAATGGACTTATAAGTTTCTTCGTCTTGTTCTTTTTTGCACAGTTCTGCGACAGAAGGTATCGAGAACGAAGTTGCCGAGTGTTGCCGAGAGTGTAGGACAAATGTACCATTAGTGGAGCACCAAATTGAACAGCGAAAATATGCTGATAAAATCATGAAAAATGAGAGTTTAAAGTATCTGTCGAAAGATTTTAAATCCTTCAATCATTCATATGTGTGAAACGCACGATTAATTCAATTTAAAATTGCTTTTCAACAACCCCAGCATCAATGATAGGAAACACTGTTCCTTTAATTGAGGTATGTTGTAGCGTGTGGGCCTTTAATGGCGTGAGGGCATAGATGAACCAGCCTTTGGCTGAAAATTCTCCCCTAAAAAAAATAATGGCGTTATTTATGGAATTCTCATGTGACCAAACTCGCAACGCACTACTTCCACTAAGGAAGCGTTTTACCCTTCGCTTCGCCAGAAGCAATTCGATACATTGTTTCCTAATGGGCATCAATTGCACTGCATTTATTCTAAATCAAAACTCTCGCAAATCTTAACGGCGTGAAAATAATCAGAAACGTGTCAGCTTGACTGCTTCCCATTAGCACACCATCTTTCATCCGTCTATGATGATCAGTCGTGCTCAAGTTCACCCGTGCTCAAAGGACAACTTTCCACCAGATTCCCGTCCAATCTTCAATCACCGCCATTCTCGGAAGCGCCTTTGTAGTGACAAAGTTCCCCCTGTGGAGAGGTGCAAAATGCTTGTGCAAATGACACTTTTCTGTTGCAATGCTAACCTTGCCACTATACTAGAAGCAGCTGCAACTAGGTAGGTACTTCCACCTTTTGACTGCGAGATGGTGGCGCCTTGTGTCGTGCGGGTGTGGTGTTAAAGATGAATTGCGATTTGC
Organism: Aedes aegypti; assembly: GCF_002204515.2. Classification (NCBI taxonomy): domain Eukaryota; kingdom Metazoa; phylum Arthropoda; class Insecta; order Diptera; family Culicidae; genus Aedes; species Aedes aegypti. Next base: position 1,758 of record NW_018735171.1, read on the forward strand.
GAGGAGGGAAAAAAAAGGAGGAAAACTTTACTTCCTCCAGCAGCTATTCTCACCCAAGCAGCACAGTTTGTTTCAACTCAAGAAAAAAATTATCTCTTGAAACTTATCAGAGTTGTCAATTGTTGAAAACATGACTTATAATTGCGCTGAATAGCAACGCAAAAAGCGCAAGAGGCGCAGTCTGTTTGCAACATATTTAATTAATATCGAAATTGCTTATTTGTTGCAAAATACTTGAAAGAAAAAAAACGAAAACAAAAATATGAACGAGAATCGAAACTTCCAACCTCAAGATCACCAAAGCCTCTCCTCTACTCACTACTCCACCAGCTCTTCGAACAATTGGATTCGCCAATGCAATATAAAAGCGACCACATGGCCCATTTATGAAAGCTTGTTGCTTATAACTTGACTGCACCCTTCGGAATACAAGTTCATTACCGGTGAAATTAGGCCACGCCTGAAATAATCTAAACTTTTCACAAAAACTTCCGCGCAACACATGAAACACACCTTTGAAACAAACAAACTGTTGCTAGGACCATGTTATCGTTGTTAGATGATACGTCAGGTGCAGCTCAACCATATTGCAACTGGATAGAAAACAAACAAACTTCTAGCTGTCATACACGTAGTTTAGTACAACTTTTTCGCAACTGGAATGAATCTTCTTGGAGTTGTGGGTATGGAAACGAAAATTGAATGCAAGTTGCGGATGCTGTTAATGAAAGTAATTTGAAACATAACATTAAAACCGGCATTTTGGGAGAAGTTTCAAGAGTTTGTTTGAAAAGTTGCTGAAAACATCTTGATAAATTTGACTTCATTGCTATTTGCAAAGGAAAATTACAGCAAATCTTGTCGTTTCAAAAATGTTGAACGTCAAAACAAGGAGTGAGATGCATATTCATTGGAACGACAATAAAACTTTATGAGCCTTAATATTGATATGCAACCGAACTAGAACCAGGTAAGTTACAGATGCTTTTATTGATACGCGATTGAAACCATTTTAGAAAAGTATCTCTTCGGAAGATGTTTCGCGTGCTACTTGGGCAGTTATGCTCGACTGAGACTTTGTGTCTTCTTCCTACACAGGAGCAACTAGTACAATTTCATGGCCATAATTTTAAATTTTTAAATTAGGAAAAAAATAAACAGAGCCGCTTTATGAATTTTCTAACGTTTTACCAACCTTTTTTGTTTACAAGCAAATGAATTGTTTTTGCACAGTATTTCCGAAAAGAAGGTTTTACTTGTCCAAGACGATCTAAACTAACATTTTGTTTATTCGTTTTGAACATCTTCAATTTCGAAAAGCTATCTTATATATTTAAAATACCTATATCCACTTATCAAAATCGAAGCATTGCATTTAAAGGAAGCTTTTGATCTTCAAACAAATTTTCGAGCTGGCCATGTTGAATACTGTACTAATATGGACTAGATGTTATAATACAAGGCAAAAAGCTCTGCAGAAGATTCAAAACAAAATTTTGGAAAATATTCTGAGCAGTGTTGACCAGACTCATTTCCCCGAAATTCGAATTGTGAAGCCATGAACTGTTATAACTGTGCGTTGTATTCCTGAGATGGAGGGGGAGGTGGTTGTGCTTGAGTGTTGCACATGGGATCCGACAGTTTCGATCTCGGTGGGCCGCAATTCAAGTTTCGGTGAAACGATTCGCACTCACTCACTCACTCATTTCATTTCACCGAAACTTGAATTGTGGCTCTCTGGGATCAAAATTGATCAATTTTGTGTGCAGTACTCAAGCTTAACCATCTGCTTTTCTATCTTAGGAGGATAGAGCATGGTTGTAGTAGCTCGTGGCTTCGTAGTTCGGAAAATGTTATTTTTGGGGAAATGAGTCTGAACAACACTGATTCTGAGCCCTCTTCCCGAGTTACATATAATTTCCCATGTTGAAATATGTTTTGACAAAAATCTTGCCAATCTTCTATCGTCACGATAAATGCTTTAGATATTTAAGTGAAGTTCATTAGAAAGCGATTTCTCTTATAATCAAGTGAATTCATTTCACTTGTACAAATTCTGAACCGCTACGACAAATTGAATGTTCATATTAAGGCAATTGGACCATTATAGGCTGACAATAATTTTAACCATGATTGACTCAAATTTCTCCTCTGTGCGCCCTTGCGAATTCAACCACCGTCGTCGCCGTCGTCGTCAACTTAGTCATTCGAATGATGTAAAACGCAGCGGAAAATCCTTCAGGAAATTCACCCAGGACCAGGATTCTGCACAAAGATGAATGGCTGCGATGGGCAAGTCCATACTGAAGAAATTCTTTTCCATCAATTCCCATTGCCACTTGAGACGAGAGGCGAAATGAAAAAACTTTCTGCCGACTGCTTGCAGTAGTGAGGCATTCTTGAGTTTACCACGTCGCCGTCTTACCGTTTGGACTTCCTCAGTCTATTGATCTAGTGGAGGAATCTTCTCTCTCGTGGGAACTTCCCATCTTTGCGCGCTATTGTGGGGTATTGATTTCGATGTTTGTTTTGCGCTAACGGCAAACCTAGAAGCAAGCGGAACACTCCAGGAGTGACGTCTTCAATAATCCTGGAAAAGTCCCACACACGTGGGACATCGATAGCTGGAAGCTGGAAGGACGAGTAAAATGCATCATGCCTCACCATCAATCATGTTTATCTTCCGCACTTTCGTCGGTTAGCCACAGATAAACAGACATTGACGTAAAACAATAATTATTTAAAATATATCCTTTAGGTTATTTCACAGAATGCTTTCCAACTGCAAACGAAGTTTATGTCATTTAGTTTTTTTTTATATTTATTGACGAGATTTTTAGCCCTAGGCTAGTTTATCCCGGGACCAACGGCTTTACTTCCCATTCGAAGGAAGTCGTCACTACAACTTTTTTGTCAGTGACTATCTCGGGGATGGGATTCGATCCCAGGTCCTCGGCGTGAGAGGCGTGTGTTCTAACCACTACACAAGGTCCGTCCCCATGTCATTTAGTTATAAAAAAGGGTTAAATTCTACAACTGTTCATGTTTTGGTAAAGGGTAAAGCCATTAAAATCGCGATGCACAAAATAAGTTTGTCTTATCAATCAATTTCTTGACTAAATCAATCATATTCTGATATTGAAATTTACATAACCTTATATGAAGAACAATCTTAAGCGGCATCCATTTATTACGTAACGCTAAAATTGGAAATTTTCGACCCCCTCCCCCCCTCCGTAACGCTTTTTGTATGGAATTTTTAAAATTTTGTATGAGTCGTAACGCTCGAGCCTACCACCTCCCCCCCTTCGAGCGTTACGTAATTTGTGGATGCCGCCTTACACGTAGATAGTTCTTTTTTGGTATTAACATTTAACAATAGGGTCCTAAAATGATTAATGAAACAGCATGTTACTGCAACTAATTCAGAAATTTTTTCCGCTCAAATAACCGCTGTATTACATTTAAACTTTATTTTAAAAATTGGGTCCATAAATGAACCTTTACACTTTAGATCATGTTTGACGTTCGGTTATTCGACAAAAACACCACAGGGGTTTTAGTTTTAACACTGAGGTTGTTCCTATCTGACATTTCGGAAGAAACACGGAAAGTAAAATACACCCAAAATTTGAGTTTAAGCCAATGGGTGTGACAAAACCCAAAAAAAAAACTAAAACAATGTTTTCAGAACTTAAACAAACGAAAAACATTAAACGATTGAGTAAACATGTGTTTTTGGCCTTACTTAAGCTTTGGCACTAAAGTTAAGACAGGGCTTTAGGACCCCATTAACATTTGGCAAATCTTAAAAATCAAATTACAGTCAACCCTAATTGAGTCGATATTGAAGGGACCATCGACTCAAGGAAATATCGAGTCATGGAACAGCAATGCTATGGAAAGCCGTTTGAGGGGACCATCATAGTAACCATGAAATTTGATTTTTAATATGGTTCCATGAGTCAATATCGAGTTATGGAACATCGACTCATGGAGGTTTAACTGTATAAGTCTCTAGTAAATTTGAGCAATCTGAATCTGATGACGCTCGCAGACATGTTCCATAACGTCCAATTTTGAGCTACAGATCTATCAAGTTGTGTAAAATACTGGATTTATTAATGTTCACATGAAATTTAACATGATATAAAACATCACGCATGCAAAATAGGACTTCAACTTTTATGAAGGATATAATTTGGTTCAAATCGGACGATTAAATAAAGAATAAATCTACTTTTTCGCAAACATACTTATAATCTCAAGTCTAAACTTTTCTTTTATAAGGCAAAATGCATTACTCTTCTAAATCATTAAAAATAACTTCTGAGCATTGAAAATTTTATAAACAATACTTATCATGCTGGACACACAAAGTTTGAATTTTGCAACAAATCAAGCAAATAAATCGCCATAAATGCTGGTAAACTTGTACGCATTGAAACAATCTGCATTTTTAGCAGCTAAGATCTGCAAAAACTAGACGTGGTCTGATTGTCTATGATAAACTGCCCAAAAGAACCAGAACATCATCTGGGAATACGGATATCCCGAATCCAATGCTCCTGGTAAGTGTTTTATTTTCTTTGTTTACCTCAATGTTTTAATGGTAGAAGATTGAGTAGGATTTGTAGGAATATATTTCGGTAGGTTATTGTTTTCTGAACGTTTAGTACTTGATAGTAGTGCGGTTATATATCTTACATACTTTGTATAAAGCAGTTGATTGAAGGAGGAGTTTTACATTCAGTTACCTGAAAAGAAAGAAAAATTAAATTCAGTTATCAAATGGTGTTAATCAAATATGCTTTAAGTGCTGGAATAGCGGATACTCGAAAGCTGAGAGAGAGGAGACTACTCACTGACAGTTTTCTTGTCTTCTTAGACTTCTTTCTTTAATTCTTGGTTTGTGCACAACGAAATGGAACTGATATGGTTCTTATAAGAATAGTGTTTGATCCTTTGCTCGTGTCGCTTGTTCCTGCGGGGGCGGGTGATGTGAGCAGGATCAATCGTGTTGCGCATCGCTCGCGCGGCATGAATAAATAGTGGCGTTAAACGGGTTAGGCGTGAATGTATCATGGATCGCATCACCAATCGCTGGTGACTCCCAGATCTTTACCTTATCCCACTAACCCAATATCCTTTCCATGACAACTGTGGAGATGCAGAAGATTCTTCGGTCTCTAGTAACAACGGTTGTCTAGCTAACATTCCTTCCCTTCCCCGATGACCGTAAGGACTTGGCCGGCGCTGTTATTGACTTTTAAAATTTGAGCTCTCGATTTGTGCACATTGAAGAATGGTTAGCTAATCCCAAGCCCCATTCATTGATTCCCTGTGCAACTTCGATTGCTCTAGTCAATCACGGAGTAGCAACTACGAATTGTACGGTCATATATGCTCATTAGCCTGGGACACGGTTATATGAAAAATTTAGATTGTCGCTCCAGTTTACTTTTTGGATTGCATTTAGGTCCCATAACAACTGTGCAAAATTTCACCTAGATCGGAGAAACTATATTTTAGCGCCAGCCGCTCAAAGTTTGTATGGGATTTACTATGGGAAAACTTACTTTTATAAAGAAAAATCGCCAGAGATCGCCCATTGTCATCTATAAAAATTCTGAACACAGATCTCGATAGTTATTTCTACGATGAACAACATTGCCGAAGACCGCAAAGCAATCCGATACTTGTGAAAAATGTTATTAAGCATAGACTATTCGGAAATTTTGATCGATTTTGTTATTATTGTTATTCCTTTACGTGTTAATCAACGTCGCCTTGCCAAAAGGTTTTCATTGAATAACTTTTTTCACAAGAGTCGGATTGTTTCGCGGTCTTCGGCAATATTCTTCATCGTAAAAACACCTATCGAGGTCTGTGTTCAGATTTTTTTTAGAGGTCAATGGGCGACCTCTGGCGATTTTTCTTTGCAAAAGTAAGTTTTCCCATAGTAAATCCCACGCAAACTTTGAACGGCTGGCGCTAAAATATAGTTTTTCCGATCGAGCTGAAATTTTGCACAGTTGTTATGGGACCTAAATGCAATCCAAAAAGTGGACTGGAGCGAGAATCTAAATTTTGTCCCACACTAATGCTCATGCTCATGCTCATGGAACTGATATGGTTAAAAGCATATTCACTTCTTGTTGTTTTCCATGAAAAAGGATATGAATTAAAAAAAAAAACAAAAGTTGGCTAACACACAACTATATTTAAGAATTCAACTTTTTAAGATGTGAAATTATCGGAAAACACCTCAAAAATTTAATTAAGTTTACTTGAATTTTGAAGGTTTTTCACGCTCTGCCTTTCGGATGTGTGGTTTTCCAGTGACAGTTGGTGACAGGTTCCCTTAACTTTTAGGAGCTCGCAATCTAAGCAAGCTGTCTCCCCTCTCTCTCTCTCTCTCTCTCTCTCTCTCTCTCTCTCTCTCTCTCTCTCTCTCTCTCTCTCTCTCTCTCTCTCTCTCTCTCTCTCTCTCTCTCTCTCATTTCACACGAAATGTTTCAATTTTTGCAGTTCAAAAGTTCTCACTATCGAGGCTCGTTTCAATAAGCTTTTTCCATAAAAATCTATGCAAACTTTTAATGTCCAACTGCCATAGACGTCTGATGATTTCACTTTTCTATTAATGATTTCCATGAGCTGTTCGGAATTTGAATCAAAGTGTCCGGAAAAGTGAGGAAACGTCCGAAATAAGAATCATGAAAAGGCCACAAATTTCGATTTATTTAAAATTATTCAAGTTGTGGAAGCGTATTCTTTACTTATCATTCGAAAGTTACGGATTTCTGATGCTCGATAACGCTGAGAAATCATACAGAATGTTTTATTTTGTATGTTCTATGTTGAGTCATACTTCAACTAATATATACTATATATAATATACTTTTTTCCGCAGAAATTGATCCGAAGAAGTGAGAACAAGTGGAAAGGAAACAATTTGAAGATTCGTTGCTGTCCGCGCAAAATGTAGTGTCGTTCAAAATTACACGTCCTGACTTTTTTTTCAAGTCGTGTAAATTAAATAAAGCACGACTCAATATTGCGTTTAGTTTCGTGCTCCAAAAATGTACATGGAAATCAATTCAAAATTACATTGTTATTTTAAATGTGGTTATCTATTCACTTTACGCTTCATTTCTATTCATTACTTTTTTTATAAAGTTTCTTAATTTTACGTTTACGTCAAATTACGTTTTCAATCGTTATCCATACGTTTTGACAGTTCTCGACTACCATTCTTCTATGAACTTACCATAGAAGCCCCCCTGGGTAGCCCTCCCAAGATTTTAGATGATTATAAATATAGAAGTAAAACAAAATATTTTGCACTCATTACGCAACTGAAACCAATGATGTAATGATTCATTACGCAACGCTTTCTCATTACGCAACTGTTTTCAGTTGCGTTATTCTTGTGCAATTCCTGGGTGAAATTCATAGAGACTTTCTGGCAGAATTCTTAGGAATCTGCTAGATATCAAGGATAATTTTTGGCACGTCCATGATTCACTTTGGCATGGGGGGTTTTCTAGGTCGAATTGTCTAAAACTTTGCCATAAGAAGCACTTCAATGCGACGCAAATTATGGCCAAATATGAGCTCAGTAGCTTTCAAAAAAATCCACTGCCGACGTGAATCAAAAGTGCCAAGAATAAGATCCGGCTCCCTATCAAGGTGATAAGAACTACCGAAAAGCTAAACATCACATATAATTTGCAATTGGATTAGATGGACAAATTGATGTGAAGATTTGCGAAAAAGTTACACGTCTTCTCAGTGAGAATCGAACTCACGACTCCCTGATCTCTAGTTAGGGCGCGTTACCACTACGCCATGAGAGGACTCATGAACGCAGAAGTTAACCTGACGCCAAACATAGCGCACACATTGATGCGCACAATTTTTTTTCTCAGTGCGACGGATTGAACTTTGTTTACGTTGTCAAGTATATGCGATCGTTGGGAATTTCAGAAAATTTTATTAAAAAAAAAAGAAGTTCTACGGTGTGTGATTGAAATGAAATCCTTCAGTGAAGAAGTACGAAGGTTTTCCATAGTGTAAATAAGTGCCCGGAAAAGTAAGTCACACAGGGCAGCGGGAAGAAATTTGTCGTAAAGTGGATTGACTCAGTTGATCGCTAAGCATATCGCTTGGATCGCGTTCGCTCATGAGATTTCGATAAAAAAAAAGTGCAAAGTGGATAATTGAACTAAAGTTATTTGTCAAAAAATAGTAGTTCTATTGCATTTATGGTGTACAAGTGGATGCACCATAACAGCTTTCTCAAAATTATAATTGATAATAATTGTCTATGGCAGTGGAACATTTAAAGTTTGTAACCATTCATCTATAAATAATCACTTATTTTTCGTCATTCCGTTGTCCATCCACCTGCATCAATATTTTATTGTTTGTTTTTCCTTAGCATGGCACTTGCTTGAACTTCGTGTAACAATCTTTTCATACTCCAAAGGAGCAAGAATTTAATGAATTCAAGGATAGTGTTTACGAGGAATAAGACCCCTAGCTACACCTATGGAACTGGCTCTGCTTGGTGAGATCTTCGAACCTACGAATTAGAGAAATTGGGAGAAAACTGGGAGATGACTACTTCGGTACCTGAACCGTTTCGAATCGATGACGTCAGGTAGATAGTTCGGGTGTCGGAGTTAGGTTCAGAGATCGAACAAATGGGTTAGTTGGTTGATGAGAGATGCATAGGCAGATCAGTTAGCTCCTTATAGTCCGATCGCGCGGTCACATAAACTCGATGTTAGAGTCTAAGTTTTAAACTGTTAGTCGTAAGTTTCAATGTTAGAGTTTAAGTTGCAATAAAAGTGAACTGTAGAGTGTTGTTTCCGTCCAAATAAATGGTGTAATTGCTGTACGTCGCGTGTGAAGTTATATTTAATCTTGAGAAAGGAAGAGCCGGTTTTGTGGAAAATTCGCCAGTGTCGGGACTGTGTATCCTCATACAGTCCACATCAAACCCATTAGATCGCAGGAAGGGCGATTGGAATTCTACCTGGAATCGAAAGCGTTTGGTTGGTAGGCCTACATACACCCCGACATGTTGGTCCTTCGAGCCGGATCAGGGACCCCCGGTAGGACTTGGAACCCACAAACCCGCTCATTATCACCAAAACGCCATCCGCTGGAACGCCATTTGCAACCGCCAAATTGTCGCATCAATTGTCGCCTATTGTCGTTGGATACAAAGGATAACGCCATCATCTGTAAGGAACATAGGAGGGTGTCACCATCTTGGACGCTACATCTGGCTTGGACATCAGCACCGTTGGCTATTGTGTAGGTCAGTATAGCTACTATATATGTCCTGCCGAAGCTGGACATTCCGGACTCCTTCTAACACTATTCTCTATTGGTAATACGGAATCCAACGACAACGACGTACAAGCACCTGGAAATCCCCTGGAATATTCATTGGATTGGAAACAACCCTATGCCCTGGAACACACTCTTTCGGATTGGAAGGTTCACATTCGACCGCTTTGAAGACATCATTGGACTTCGGACTTGCGCTGGACCTGTTGGCAGTAACATTTTCTAAGGTAACTGCATGAATGTACTATGTATATGTCCAGCCGGAGCAATTCGCGCAAGTACTAACACCACACTTCGATTTTCCTATGCGTTGAGAACCACTGGAAGCAACAAGGATTACGTCATCGGGGATACCCTTGCATATTCATCATTCGTCATCGAAGGCAACAACATTCGACTACTTCGGGACATCGAGCACGTGCGTTTGCTACGACGTCATCATTACAACGTGGTCACCGAGAGAGGCTCTCTGGCATATCATCTACATCGGCAACGGCTTCGTCGGACTATCGAGATATCGCTTGCTATTGGTGTCGGGCGAGTGAAACACCATACGGAAGGCCTGCACAACACATCGATCGAAGAGGAGGCCAGCGTAAATGGTCTGTCAGGTTAGTGAACAATAGTATGTGTTCAGCCAGCCTGGACATTGCAGACTATATACACATTTTAATTATATAATCCTCTTCGACCGGTATTGTTGTTGACCGTTTGCACACTGCATGAGCCCTGAGAACAAAGAACTTGTTTACGTCTGGATCGAAAACTTGTTTACGTCTGGATTGAGATTCGGTACCTATTCTGCTATTTTGCAGACAACTTTCCTGTAAGGTTAGTTACTGCAGTATATGGCCAGCCGAGGCCGACTCATTTTGATACTACATGAATCTTCCCCTTACACATGTTTGCTTGATCGAGATTGTATTGAATTTGGACTGATTTTACCTACCGTACTGCTGCACTATACTTCGTGAGAAGGCCAACAGCGCACCGTAGCTTTTGTGAAGGTTTGTGCTACAGTATATGGCCTGCCGAAGTTAGGTTTATTTTGGATACTACATTGCTTATTTTGCACTCTTTGATCACTGCTGTTCGAGTCGTCACCGTGGATGCGACACTTGATCGATCGGTTGGACTGCTAATGCGATTTGGATATATTTTGGAATTGGACTTGGATTTTCTTCAGCATTTCGAAACCTTTTGGTCGAAGTGACTGTTCCGTCAGGTCAGTCTTACTGAGTATATGTCTAGCCGAGGCTAGACATTTATTTTGCTACTACACCTGAATCTTTTTCGATTTTCCCCGAACGTGTGAGAACCAACAATCATCATGCTTGGAGCTGGGAAGTCACCGAGCCTACGAGCATTGCAGCTCAAGTTCAAGGAGGTCCTGCTGATGTTCAATGATATTCAGCATTTCGTCTCTAAATATAGAGCAGATACTAGCGCAGTTCAGATTCAGGTTAGATTAAGCAAGGTAGATGAGTTGTGGTATGCTAAGGAAAGACAGCAGTTTAGCGCTCAGTATTATAACATTAAGGCATTCCTTTTGGAGAAATTAGAGCAGATCCAACGAGCGGCAATGGACCATTCAACTAATGTCCATGACAGCTCTACGTTGAACATATCGGAACACGTTAGGTTACCGCAGATCAAATTGCAAACCTTCAAGGGAGATATAGACGAATGGATTAGTTTTCGAGATTTATTCATTTCGCTCATTCATTCTCGTACGGATTTACCTGATGTCGAGAAATTACATTATTTGAAGGGGTGCTTGATGGGTGAACCCAAAGGATTAATCGACCCTCTAGCAATTACCGCAGCCAATTACAACGTTGCTTGGAACCTGATCACTAAACGTTACGATAACAGCAAGCAACTTAGGAAACGACAAGTCCAAGCTCTTTTGAATATGCCCTATATTGCCAAGGAATCGGTTTCGGAACTGCAAACTTTAGTCGAAGGTTTTGAGAGGATTGTCCAGACCCTTGACCAGGTTGTTGAGGTAGCGGAATACAAGGATTTACTTTTGGTCAACATGCTGTCTAGTCGATTAGACCCTATTACTCGTCGGTCATGGGAGGAACAGTCTTCTACAAAGGACAAGGATACGTTCAAGGATTTGGTTGATTTCTTGCAACGTCGTATACAAGTATTGGCATCGATACCGGCACGATCATCGGACTCCAAGGTTTCATCAACCAATGCATCACGGCAGAGGGCCGTGGTGAAGGCTAGCTTCAATTCTACGTCACAATCATCTACCAGTTGCGTATGCTGTTCGGAGAACCATTTCTTGTATAGCTGTCCGGCATTCCAAGGACTGTCAGTTAGGGATCGCGAGGGTGTGCTACGGAAGCACTCGTTATGCCGAAACTGCTTCAGATTTGGACACCAAGGAAAGGATTGTCGGTCGAAGTACTCCTGTCGAACATGTAAGGGGCGACATCATACACTCGTTTGCTTCAAGCAAAATGCGGACACTGTTTCTACGGTTGGAAATAGTGCTTCAAATTGTCCTCCAGATAACGGAGAGCCATCATGTCCTGGAACGAATACAGTAGCGAGCGTGGCGACTTCGGAGATATCTGTATGCAATGCGGCAGGGGCAGCATCGCAAGTTTTCTTGGCTACAACGTTAATACTTGTCGAGGACAACGAAGGCAACCAATACGGAGCGCGTGCGCTTTTGGACTCTGGATCCGAATGCAACTTTGTTTCGGAAAGGCTTTGTCAGCTTCTCAAGGTGGTTCGATCAAAGACTGACGTCAGGGTACAAGGAATCGGTCAAACTACATCACTGGTGAAACATCAGGTTCAGATCAAGGTTCGATCAAGGGTTTCATCATTCGCTCGGTCGGTGAATTTTCTGGTTTTACCGAAGGTAACCGTCAACCTTCCTACTACTACGGTGGATACTCGGGAATTGGTCATTCCTGAAGGCGTACGGCTAGCGGACCCAGGTTTCTTCAAATCAAGTGGAGTAGACATGGTTCTAGGTATTGAACTCTTCTTTAGCTTGTTCGATATCGATCGCAAAATATCGCTCGGAGACAATATGCCCACGTTGATCGATTCGGTGTTTGGTTGGGTGGTGTGCGGCACCATGGCAATGCCCAAGGCGATATCCCAGGTCAACTGTAATCTTTCGGTGAAGGATCGTCTTGAAAACTTACTCACACGGTTTTGGGAATGCGAAGAGGTCGCAGATCAAATCAAATCTTCACCTGAAGAGACGCTTTGCGAGGAACAATATCAGGAATCAGTCAAAAGAGCTGAAGACGGTAGATACATCGTTGGTCTTCCCATGGACGGTGTTAAACTGCAGCGACTTGGCGAGTCAAGGGACATCGCCTTGCGTCGTTTCTACAGTACGGAACGAAGATTGGATAGGGATTCCAATTTACGTCAGCAATATGTAGCATTCATGGACGAATACCTTCAGCTACGACATATGAAGGAGGTTCAGGAAATAGCAAGCGAAGGTAGCAAACGGTGTTACCTACCACACCATCCTGTAGTGAAGGAGGCGTCCACGACAACCAAGGTACGGGTCGTGTTTGACGCATCCTGTAGGACGTCCAATGGCATATCACTCAACGATGCGCTCTATGCTGGTCCGGTTATTCAGGAGGATTTACGAGCGATCATCATTCGTGGGCGAACTCGGCAGATCATGGTTGTGGCAGACGTGGAGAAGATGTTCCGCCAAATTTGGATACGTCCGGAAGATAGGCATCTTCAATGCATTCTTTGGCGTTCTTCACCCATGGAAGACGTCAAAACCTATGAGCTAAATACGGTTACCTACGGAACCAAACCTGCTCCATTTCTAGCTACGAGGACTCTACAGCAACTTGCCACCGACGAAGGTCGTCGGTTTCCATCGGCAGCAGTCGCTGTGAGAGAAGACACTTACATGGACGATGTAATCACTGGAGCGGATAACGTGGAGGATGCAACAAGATTGCGTTGCGAACTACAAGATATGATGGAAGCAGGTGGTTTTCATCTCCGAAAATGGGCGTCCAATTGTTCAAAGGTGTTAGAGGGCGTCCCCGTCGAAAATTTGGCTATTCCCAACACCGAAGAAATCACTCTCGAGTCGAATCCATCGATTACTACACTTGGCCTGGTGTGGGTGCCAGGAACGGACAAATTAAGATTCAAATTCCAAGTTCCACAACTTAATCCAGCAGAATTGTTGACAAAACGGAAAATACTGTCTACGATCGCCACACTTTTCGATCCCACTGGACTCATAGGAGCTGTGATCGTAGAAGCAAAAATATTCATGCAGCGTTTATGGACGATAGAAGGTGAAGATGGTCAACGACTGGATTGGGATCAGCCGGTACCGCCGAAGGTGGGCGAGGAATGGTGCAAATTCTATGAACATCTACCACGGTTGCAAGAGGTCGAAGTCCATCGGTGTGTAATCATCCCAGCTGCAGTCATTGTAGAGGTTCATTGTTTTTCCGACGCTTCAATGAAGGCTTATGGGGCTTGCATATATTTGCGGAGTCAAGATTCGTCAGGAAATATTCTTGTACGGCTGTTGGCATCACGTTCCAAGGTGGCACCTTTAAAAACCCAATCTCTACCAAGGTTAGAACTTTGTGGGGCGCTACTTGGAACTCAACTCTGTCAGAAGGTGCGTGAAGCAATTCGTTTCAAAGGAGAGATTTTCTTTTGGACCGACTCAACATGTGTTTTGCGCTGGATAGCCGCAACTCCGGCGATATGGACAACATTTGTGGCTAATAGGGTGTCCAAAATTCAAGGTCTATCTGATGGATGTCATTGGGGACATGTGAAGGGTACCGAGAATCCTGCGGACCTGATTTCCCGCGGGCTGAACGCCTCCAATATCATCGATAACGCTCTGTGGTGGTCGGGACCTTTCTGGCTTCAACATTCCCAGGAACAGTGGCCGGTAAGAGATGCGGGAACCAACGAAGAAGGAGAGGAAGAACGACGTCGATGTGCTACAGCTAATACCGTGTCAACGTGTGATGAGTTCAACCAGTGGTACATTGCTAAGTTTGATTCGTACGACGATTTGATTCGGCGTACCGCTTATTGGTTGAGAATGATGGAATTACTCAAGCAACCGAAAGATCAGAGGAAAAACGAGGAGTTTTTGACTATCGTCGAAAGGAGAAGGGCCGAACAGGTTCTCATTCGTCGTGTTCAAATGGAAGCGTTTCCAGAAGAATGGAAGGCGTTGTCGAAAGGGTCGTCTGTGTCTGTTAAATCACCGTTAAGATGGTTCCACCCCTACATCTCCAAAGAGGATGGACTTCTGCGCATTGGAGGAAGGCTCAATCATTCACAAGAGCCTGAAAATAAGAAGCACCCACCAATTCTTCCAGCCCGTCATATATTCACTCGGAAACTTCTCCAATCGTTCCATGAGAGACTTTTGCACGCTGGGCCACAGTTGTTGTTAGCAACAGTAAGGCTTAATTATTGGCCTTTAGGTGGAAGAAGTCTTGCTCGTCAGTTGGTACATAAATGCCTTAGATGCTATCGGTCGCAACCATCGACTGTCCAACAATTTATGGGAGATTTACCATCGTCAAGGGTGACTGTATCGAGACCATTTTCTCGGGTTGGAGTGGACTATTTTGGTCCTGTCTATGTAAGACTTGGTCCAAGGCGAACCGCTGTAAAGGCATACGTGGCTCTTTTTGTATGTTTTTGCACCAAGGCCATCCATATGGAATTGGTGACAGATTTGTCCACGGAGAGGTTTCTCCAGGCCTTGAGACGATTTATTTCACGCAGAGGGAAACCAAGCGACATTTTCTCCGATAACGGAACCAATTTCGTTGGAGCGAGAAATCAGCTGACCGAATTGATGGCTTTGCTGAAAAATAGAGACTGCCACGAGAAGATATCCAAGGAATGTAACGCAGAGGGTATACAGTGGCATTTTAGTCCCCCCAGTGGGCCACATTTTGGCGGCCTCTGGGAAGCCGCAGTACGTTCTGCGAAAAAACATCTGCTCAAGGTGCTTGGCGAAAACGTTTTGACCTTCGAGGATATGAATACTCTCATTGTTCAAATAGAGAGTTGCTTGAACTCACGGCCTTTAACACAGTTAACCGAAGATCCTGAAGATTTAACTCCTTTAACGCCAGCCCATTTCCTCGTTGGGTCATCACTACAAGGCCTTCCCGAGTATGACTACACTGAAATCCCCTTTAACCGACTTAAACAATGGCACGCTGTCCAACAAAAATTTCAACATTTCTGGATAAGATGGAAGAGGGAGTATTTAGCACAATTGCAAGGCAGGATGAAAAGGTGGAAACCACCTGTAGAGATCGAGACTGGGAAACTAGTCATTATCCAAGATGATAACCAACCCCCATTACGTTGGAAGATGGCTAGGATTCATCAGCTTCACCCTGGTGATGATGGGGTCGTGAGGGTAGTCACTCTTAAGACTAGCAATGGACATTTGAAACGTCCTGTTGAAAGGATTTGCCTGCTCCCGTTACCAAATCAAGATGTTGTAGTCCAACCATGAACTCCACACGTAACTCGCAGCGATTCTGGTCGAAGAGTTTCTTATATTTTCAGAAATCACCGTGCTTTCAGGATGGGCGAGCATGTTTACGAGGAATAAGACCCCTAGCTACACCTATGGAACTGGCTCTGCTTGGTGAGATCTTCGAACCTACGAATTAGAGAAATTGGGAGAAAACTGGGAGATGACTACTTCGGTACCTGAACCGTTTCGAATCGATGACGTCAGGTAGATAGTTCGGGTGTCGGAGTTAGGTTCAGAGATCGAACAAATGGGTTAGTTGGTTGATGAGAGATGCATAGGCAGATCAGTTAGCTCCTTATAGTCCGATCGCGCGGTCACATAAACTCGATGTTAGAGTCTAAGTTTTAAACTGTTAGTCGTAAGTTTCAATGTTAGAGTTTAAGTTGCAATAAAAGTGAACTGTAGAGTGTTGTTTCCGTCCAAATAAATGGTGTAATTGCTGTACGTCGCGTGTGAAGTTATATTTAATCTTGAGAAAGGAAGAGCCGGTTTTGTGGAAAATTCGCCAGTGTCGGGACTGTGTATCCTCATACAGTCCACATCAAACCCATTAGATCGCAGGAAGGGCGATTGGAATTCTACCTGGAATCGAAAGCGTTTGGTTGGTAGGCCTACATACACCCCGACAGATAGCGTTAGCGTAGTTACGGTATACTTCGTAGATTGGATACTAGTAATACTCATGTTTTGTTTCGTTTTTTTTTTTTTGATTATCTCGATCAGACTGCCTTCAGGAATATGGTTGAGGAATAAACCATGATCCAATCATGACCAAGAAAACCAAAAGCATGAATATAACTATACCCGGCCACGCCCATCTTTACCGTAACTTGGGATTGGGGAAGGAAATGTTGATGTATCACTTACTTAATGAGAGGCCACCGACTCAGTGACGCCCTCATAAGTGATACGGAGGTGGGGGTTGGGATGGGTGTTAGGTTAGGATTCGCCTGATAAGCTGGCGATTGACCCATGGCAGTTGTTGTTTAAGTGTTTGTGATTGAATTATTTTGAATCCCGGCTATCAAAATAAGAAAGACTTGCTTTTTTTGATTATTGTCTTTGTACTAAGTTTAAACGTTTCTTGTGTTTCTGCTCAGTTAACAAAACAGAACCGATCCCTCGAAGGTCATCGGAAAAAGTTTAAATGTTTATAATTTAATATTTTAGAACCCGGCCATTGAAATAAGGAAGTTTGGTCATATTTACTGCGTTGGCATTATTAAGTATTTCGCGAATTTCTACTCAGTTCAATGCACAAAACAAAGCCGAATATACTGATTTTTACTACATACAAATAAACAATAGACAGACAGACACTTACAGATTTTAGAGGGAGAAACACATAATATACAAATGGTGTTTAGGCACAATGTAGGAATAGAAATAACTTTTGCTGCAAAGCACAAGATTTGTATACTTCTGCTCAGTTTCAGTCTTTGCTTAAACGCCATCCGCGCCTTACGAAAATGGACCACAATAAGTATTTTCGTCTAGTTCGTCGTCAAGTTTGCGGGTACGATTTGTGGTTTCAACCCATCCCGGGTCTACCATTACCTGTCTCTTCGGTAGAATTGTCCACCAGGTTCTGGGCATTCATCCTGAGGTTTTTGCCTCCACGACGCTGCATGTGCGTGCCTTGATTGTGGACCATCTGCGGAAAAACTTTGCGCGGTATTTCGATTATTTGATACCGTTCGCTGAGGATTTCGTTGAGCACGGATTCGTGGACGAAAACGATCGTGTTTAGCAGTATTTAGACCTGCTGGCTGATAACCTATTCTGGGGAGGTGAGGAGTGTCTATCCGTTGCATGTGAACTGTACAATATCAGTATCACGGTTTGGGATGAGCGCATCGATCGTTTCCGGGAATACTCAAATGGAGCCCCTGTGGCCCGGAAAGTTTCTATATTCTACACCGGTTCACACTACGATAGTGTCACGTTTTTATCTAGTTGCGATAACAAAAAACCCTCCGGATCTGTTGACATTCCCATGACTCAACATGTGCTTAAGGTGAAACCATTCTATGGACAAACTGCCGTTTATCAATCTGTCCTCCATCAGTTGGGCATAAGCCAGGATGACGCTATTGTCGCCATCAACTGTAGGATTTTGACCATTCTCGAGGAGTCGCTGCAGAGCTTACCATATCTCCCAAATGCTTTGATGGCGCCATATCTCCATTGAGGGTTTATGTGGGTCAGAGCCATTCTTTCATGATCTCCTGCATCTCCTACCCGTCATCTCCACCGAAGATTATCGAATTACGAAAAGCTTCCTATTCTACGGGATCTGAAGTCAACCTCACCATTCCTCAACCCCTTCCTCAGTTCATATCATCCAGTTGTGCTTCTATATCACCCACATTACCAGTTGCACCGACCTCGGAAACGGCTCGAGAAGTTAAGTCTCTCTCCTGTGAACCAGGAGAGGGCCCCATTACTGTCCAAAACTGCCCTTCGTTCCTGTCGCGCCCTTGCACTCCTACCATTGATAGTGACACAGTAGACAAATCTCCGTCCAAACGACTGATCTCGTTCAACTTTTCTTCAAGCCAACCGATTAAGAAGACGATGAGTGGAAACACCCGAGAAGCCTTGCTATGGTCCGATGAGCCAGAGGTAGGCTTCTGCTTTGCTGACAACCGTCTTTCGCTTTCTTTGTCCTCCCGTGATCTTACCAACGACGACAGTACCGCAATCAAATCCTCGTACACTGCTGCTTTGTCTTCCCAGCGATCGTCCGTTCTATCGGCGGAAAACCATGAGATAGTAGTGGAAACGGAGAATGAGACTAGTGCCAATAAACCTGAAGCAAACCCCAACATTCCTACAGATCACCTTCCGTCCCTGTCATCTATCTGCAATCCTACATCTAATGTCAGCACAACGGACAACTTCCCATCTACTCAATCCGCCTTTTCCATTGATCCTTCAGCCAGTCATCATTCTTTTGCCATGCCGTTTTCAAACAATGCAGTCGGAAACAATGGTCCAATAGTGCAGCCGGATTTAAGTATCGATGCCGATTGTCATCTAAAGATGGCGTCATGGAATGTATGCGGTTGTAGAACTCGCGAGAAACGGAATGAAATCGATTATCATCTCAATCAGGGGGGGATTGGTATTGCTTTTCTTCAAGAGGCATATATTGATGCTGCTAAGTCCGAAACGAAGAACTATATCTGGTTTACCGGAAGTGTACGAATGAATCAGAAACGAAATTTAGCCATTCTGGTTTCCAAATGGCATAACATTTGCGTTAACAACATCAACTGCCTGGGACCATACGTTTTGACTGCTGACGTTCGATACACCATTGTTTCTACTACTTGTCATGTGATTGTAGCTAATGTCCATGCTCCCAATAGATCCAACTCCAGCTATTTGGGACAACTTGGTGGTTTCTTTGAAAGTTGGAATTTAATGAATTCAAGGATACTCCAGAAATTTGGAATAGTTGCAGAATTCTTATACGTACGTTCGTGATTTCTGAAAGTTCATCTAGTATTCTATAAAAAAAATTCAAATTAGTGTAAAAATTCACTTCAAGATTTAAATTCAGTAAAATCTTACATCACGAATTTTACCATAAGATTCTGGCAATGTTCTTAACTCATATCCGCCCAGCAAATGGAAATAAAAAAGTCAATTCTTGTCGGATTGCCAAATGAGATCGTCCGGACGACTAGTTTTTCAATCATCATTGATTTTTTTTTAAATGTGCACATTTTTACTAGGGCCTTAAGTCCACAGTGGTACAAGTTCTGTCCTCATAGCTGAATTTCGTCAAGGATTCCATCTCCTACGTTTGACATTAACAAGTTGATGTCTGGGGTCGGGAAGTAATAATATGCACCAATTAATCAAGTCCTAATTTTGCCTTCTTTCGGGCTATTTGAACACGTCACAAACCATGTGCTCTCTTGGAGCATTTAATTTGTTTATACCTTTGTAAGGTTCCAGTCAATTTGGAAAAGGGCCTTTTACACATTGTTTAGTGATTTAACGCAAATGGACCAACATTCAACAAAACATTTATTGTAACAAAATCTGACTCCAACTAAACTTGATTTAGTTTTAAAATTTTTGACTACGGACGTCATGAGAGAACTTAATTAGTCACTGAGGCCAGCTTTGGCCTTGGGTATTTTTCCGGTTATTGATGGGACATCTTCGGAACCGGCTGAGAATAGTTCAATTTTATTTTTCTTCCTATCCGTCAAAATTTGGATTGTTAAACTTCATCATTTGCAAAAGATAATTCAGACATGGTCGGGGGAAATAATTTGAAGGATATTGGCCCCCTTGATGACAACTCCAGTGACTTAGTTGTGAACCAGGTTTTTACAAAATGGGAAAATTTCAATCTTAGAGAATATTTTCAACTATTCTTCAAATTCTTGGTGACCAATGCCCTAAAAATGATCTTTGATGATTTTAAGTGTAATGAATATCGTTACGATATGATGTGAAAACTGACACCTGATCTTTTTTCGAATGAGTTACAATTATTTAAAAATGCCTTTTCAGAAATGCGATAGACATTTTCATATTTTATATGACTTTCATTTTACCATAGTGCAGGTAAAATGAACATTTAAATTTATTTTTTTTTGGTGACGATATATATATGTGAACTTTTTTCACGTTAGTCTGAATTCGTATCGCTGCGTTAAATAACATAACGGCTTCGGCACCATTCGACTATTATCGGCAACCAAATTTCAAACGCCAAATTCACAGTATTATTCTATCAAAACACGTTAATGAAAACATTCAGATGATTCTTTGTTTTGTCCGCTTCCCTGAACACGCCTCAAAATGCGGCTGATTTGGAGCTGCCGAAGTGATT
Source organism: Aedes aegypti (assembly GCF_002204515.2). Lineage (NCBI taxonomy): Eukaryota > Metazoa > Arthropoda > Insecta > Diptera > Culicidae > Aedes > Aedes aegypti. Next base: position 22,544 of record NW_018735171.1, read on the forward strand.
CACCAGCAGTTCTTATGGGAAAGTTGCCGAACAGAATGCGGCTGCCGACAATAGTCACACTGACAAGGGATGTTCGCAGCGTTGTAAAAACGTTTCCAAAAGCATTTTGACAAGTCTGTCGGTGTGAATCGATAGAGGATTGAGCAACGCATAAATGTAAACAGTCAAACACGGAATTTATCTGCTGATGTCCGAGACTATTACAAAAGAAGCGCGGCATCGGCTTAAGCTGCCGAGAATACGTAAGTTCCCCTATCTATTGTTTACTTTGTGTAATAGAACTGTACAATTTCATCGTTATTCCATTAAAAACACCACTTCCTCTACACAGAAACAAATATAAATCAATATAGACCGATGCTTACTCACTTACGTCAATACATAGCAATGCTTGGCTATGTATTGACGTAAGTGAGCTCATTTTTCATTTTACAACAATATTGCGCTCAAAACGTAATCGGATTCGATTGATTAAAAACCAAGAAATACATTTCAAACAACAACACCAAACTTGTAGCAAATCGAACTCACTTCACTCTGCGTAGTAAGTTGGTCGAGCGCCATCAGACGCAATTATCAATCTCTAGAGCAGGGTTCAAATCCCGGTCAAAGTTTCACACATTTTCCGTAGGCTTCTCATCGATTCAATCGATTACTACGTCACGATTTTCAGCAGTCTCAGCTTTAAGGATGTTATTGTACACAATATTACAATTTATTTTATGATGTGTAACATCTTGGATCTTTTGCACAAACCATAATAAAATGAAACCCTAAATGACACATTTCGATAACAGATTCCCGTCATCACATATTGAAAGCGAAAAACTAAAACCCGGTAAAAGCTTTGTCTAAGAAAAGCTGTTTCCATCTACACTTACCTCACAAGAGCAGCATGTTGTCTGTTCAACACATGTGCTAACTCCACAGATAATCGGTTCGATTTTTCAAAACCCTCACCGTCTTTTCTCCCCCATCCTGTAGCGCCACCGAAAGCACAACCAAGCAGCAAAAATCTCCATTTGCTCCACAAACGACATTATAAATGGTCACGTCCTTTTGAGAACTTTCCAAGCAGTTTGCTGGCAAAAGGTAGAGTAGATTTCGGTATCCCATGGGGCCCAGATTGAAATATGAGATGGCACCTTTCAATTTGCTTGCTCCGACATAATGGACGAAATGATTTCAATCAATGTAGAAGATTCGTGTTTTTGATGAGCAACCCCATCCGAGAATGGCCAGTAGGATGACCCAGAAAAGTAAATGTTCTGCAAATCATGGTACTCAACCCTAGAATGATATATATGCTCGCTCATTTATGTTTAACATTTAATCGAATCGTTGAAAAAGGTTGAAAAGTTCTTCCGGATAAATTTATGAAAAAATATTTTATTTATACAAAAATGACATACGTTTTGTGTAGAAGCCTCCTCTTTCAATTTTTATTATTTTTGTGTTAGTCTTTGAAAACATTCAATTAACTTTTCGAAGAGATTTTTCCCGGTACGCCCTAATACCCAGATGCGACGAGCGAAACTTAATGAAGGTAACCTGTTCGCTTTCGTCGTTTTACAAACCCAAGCATATTGTTCCGAGCGCTTAAGTGGCTCGTTTCGCTCAGTTTCATATTTTATGGATACTTTCCGAAAATAAAATACCGTCCCCCAACTCTCGCTCTGAATTAGTTCAGCATAGTTCACCCATTAGAATGTGAATTTTATTCTAACCGCCTTCCGCGCCACTCTCCAGCATCTCGGGATTTCGGTAGGTGTCCACTCGCCTTAATCCTGTTTTTCAATTAAAACTTATCCCGCACTCGACCAAACCCGCTGCCAGTGAGCGGGTAGATTGCGATAGTGATATGACTTTTTGTTTGAAAAGTTGATGTGGACCAGTCAAAAAAGGAATAGGGGGAGATCCGCCGGTATCGAACACCTAAGCCAATAAATTCGTTATTTAAAAAATGATTCATTATGATCTTGTTACCCATTTATAACACTTGGCGTGATTTTTTAAAGTCAAATTTGTATCTAGCATGAGCACTAGATACTAAACTTCATCTGACAACTTATTGGAATCCCTCTTAACGTGATTTCTAATTAAAGGTTTCAAATTAAGAGCTCTTCGTTTATGTGAGAATATTGTTAGTTGAGTTTTGCCAGCATTAGGAGAAATCTTGCTTTTGTGCAAGTATGATGAAAAAATACTCAAACTCTTTTGTAATCTACTACAGATGACATGTAGGCATTGTCATTTGACGGAGAGGCTAACTCAGGTAAGTCAGTTATGAAAATATTGTATAAAATTGGTCCCAAAATGCTGCCTTGAGGAACAACAGCACTCACAGGAAGTCTTTCAGACTTGGAGTTCTGAAAATAAACCTGAAAAGTACGATTTGACAGATAACTTTGGATTATTCTAACAATGTATGTTGGAAAATTAATGTTTTTTTTTATTTCACAATCAGACCTTCATGCCAAATACTGTCGAATCTTTATTAAACCACGATTCGTCCAATTTTTGATGTCCATTACCAGGAGATCTCCCCCTATGCGATGGCAGACTGGCCTGTCTGTCACAGAGAAAGTCAGTCTGCCAGGAGTTTGCTTCGGGTGGAAAAGTCCCAAATTAAATCAACGTCCAGGGCGGAGATGACTCTTTCGAGCTTAGGATTAGGACAATAAAGAGTGACGTACGGTGACAGTTGCTTGCGGGGAAGACTGTCACCGGGAGTTGTTATCTGAATGTGGGTTGGCTTTGTTGAATCTAGATCATCTTCCAGGGGAGCAATATGTTTAAGCTGGAGATCTAATTTTGACCCACCAAAGTAACAATACGATAACATAATTAGACTAAATTAGCATTAGCAAAAACTATGCACTTTATAAAAAGATGACACATGCAGACAGTTCTAAGCATTTCCACTGTTTAGAAACACGTGCACCTTAGAAGCTCTATGTGCAAACACAGGGCAATGTTTAATGCCTTCCAGTTTTTGGATATATGTCGACAGATATATCACGTAATAAGTGCTGGCATTATCAGAAGTGGCAGAAGCAGGTAGAAGCGTAACATTACTGGCAGGATATTTTCTACAATGAACTGCTCTGTAATGAGTACCATATTCGGTTTTTATTATCAAAGTAGAAAACTATGCGATGGTCTCTTCGTAATATTTAGATCATGAATAATTCCAGGAAAAAAAATCAATCAAGTAGTACTCATGCTATGATTGAGGCAGATTATCCATGTTATGTCAAGAGCTTCATGTTTAGTTGATATGCCTTAATGGTAACAAGTAGGTTACTCAAGCCGTCTTTTGTCAAAGATCTCATAAAATACCATTTCAAGGATTTGTTACGAATAAATACCCTTAAGATCTGATCAGCAATTCCACCAAAACGGGTTGTTTTTAGGAAGAAATTATTCGAATACACTCATCACAGACAAACAGACATACTTATTTCAGGATTTTTATTTTATATTTTTAAAACAAGTACTGGTACCTCAGTAATCAATTGCAGTTGAAAAATGTCATAACAATTCGTTTTGAATGCACCTATGATTTATCATACAATTGAAAGTCGATTTTCGTTTATGGAGTAGCTTTGATAATGGGTAGATAAACACATGTAAATCCACAATAAAACTGCTGTTTGACATCTATTAGAACTGGATTTGGAAAATAGTAATAGAGAAGGTATATTAGATTTCATTAATTTGAGTTCAACATTTATAGAAAAAATCACCCTTAAAAATGTTTTCAGTGAAACAAACATGACAAACGCCATTATAAGTTGAAAATAATGATATAAAATTATATATCTGAATAGATATCTATTGAAAATAAATCTGTTTTTTTTTTTTAATATAAATAAGTTTATTTTGAACAAAATAGTATGAATTCTGTGAATCATACACGGCGTTGCATTTCTGATCTCAACTACAAAAATGGCCCCAATTCTGACAACTGCTTTTCACTAAGAGAATTGAGAACACTATAAGTAGGCTATCAATATTTAGTGACGAACTAATTTTAACTTCATCAAATAATGATCGTAGAGCAGAGTATCCCGCTTAGCAATCAAAATATTTTAAATATGAGGCATTAATGTTTGCATTGGTTGTGCTACTGTTCCCCGAAAGTTTCTCTGAACACCTGTTCCCCGAAAGCCACTTCCCAGAATACCTTATTTCCCTGAAAAAGCCATTTTCCACAAAAGGTTTTGGTATTTATAATTGTCAGAACTTCATACATCACAAGATGATTGAGTCAATGATCACCTGCTATGCACCTTTCTTTATGTGATGGTTTTTTTTCTTTTTCAAAATGTGTTTGGGCGTGAGTGAACCAATATCAACCTCTCTTGATTGCTTATCGTTCTTTTTAGTTCACCGCCCTATCACTGAAGAGTATTTTATATACTTTATATAACTGTATAACTTTTCGGCAAAACGGGTCATTCGGGAAAATGTCATTCGGTGAAAAGCGTCAATCGGGGCATTGGAGTTCAGGGAAAAGTAGCACAATTGTTCGCAATGCTGTGTTTTTAGATTATTATTCTAGTTGGCACATCTGTTTGTCTTAGCTACAATACTATTATTTTATATTTTTAATTCTCTTTTCAAGTTGATCTTCAAGTGTTCCACAAAGCATTTCTTCAAAAGAGCTTGTTGACATTTCTCCTAAAATTCCTTCAAAGAATCTCCTAGAAAGTAAAACAAAATATATCACAGGAATTCTCAAAGAAATGCTTTGTTTTTTTTTTTGTTAGTGAATACTCCTTCAACAGTTTCTCAAAATAGTTCTAAATGAACAGGGTGGTGAAATGAACACCGACCCTGTTACGCATGAAAAACAAATTTCAATGATTTTTATGACGATAAAAATATGTGAAAGCTCATCTATCTTAGTCTTAATTCATGTCGTTGCGTTAATAAACATCTCTAATTTTGATATTGTGCGATAGAACTAAATATAATAAATGAACAAATTAATAAATTAGGGAAAATTTCGCGAGTAGACATATCACAGAACATTGAGGTACATTTGTAATGTTCTTTCTACTACTTTTGTGGGTAACGTCAATTTTTGAGCCCCACGGGATGACGAGGTTTCGTTTACGGGGGCAGGATCCGTCATCAACATGATAATTTTCAGGATTTTCAGGATTTTCTCCCACCAAAACACAGTGATCACATTTTCGACGAGTAGATTGCAGTTTTGAACAGAAAAATTGCTGTTGAACTTTCGATGATGACGATGACGGATTCTTGAACGTTAAAATGTTTGGGTCCTCTAGTCAATCCCGTAAATGATTGTATTTTGTTAAGCTCGATGACTTTTAGTCGACAGTAGATTAGTTGTTGTCTTCGTTGTTAAAATTTATGATAGGTCCATTTGTGCACTGTCATAGTTTGTATTACGTGCAAAATATGTGTAAAATTTGTCCTTAAAAAACTTATCGAAGGAGCTAAACATTAATCAATTCGTGGGGGCTAAACCCCCACCCCCTATTTTATAACACCAAAACCGCTGTTGAATTCGAACTCTACCAAACATAATGCTACGCTGAAGTAACGCACAAATTGGAACCTTACAAACGTACATTTTTTGCATCAGCATTATTTAACAATAACATCACAAACAATCACAAACGCCTGCATTATATATGCAAGCATGATCGAGTGCGTACGTTTACTGCACCACTAACCGTCTTGCTTCTGAGGCAGCGTCCATTTATTACGTAACGCTAAAGTGAAAAATTGCTAACAAAACCGCATCTTGTCACCTTTATTCACAGAAGAGAGGATCGATGAAGAGAAATCGATCATTAGACTGGCGCCCTTTTTCTAGCACACGCTTTATTTTGCCTTCTTTCGAGCTATTTGAGCACGTCACAAACCATGTGCTTTCTTGGATGGAGCATTTAATTTTCATACCTTTCTAAGGTTCCAGTCAATTGGCTTGGGGATATTTGCACTTTATTTAGTGATTTATCGCAAATGCATCATTTTCCCATTAGAAGCAAGACGATATCCTTAAGGTGTTCATTTTAACACCCCTTCCCCTATTGACAGCAGTGTAATTTAATGGCAGTTTCAGTATAGTTACACATCAGTTTCAAAATAACATAAGATTTCTGGGTAACTGATGTGTAACAAACGAGTAACTTGCTGACAGTGGTCAACACTACAGACCAAAAATGTTCATACGTATCGTGAATTTTAATATAAGAGCTTGACTAGTTTATGACCAGTTATTTTTTTCATAGATATTTTTCCAGTAATGAATTAAAATTGTTGGATTCACAATACGCAGCTTTTCTAACAACTTTTTAATAGTTGTCATCATTTTAGATTGGCTGTCTTCAAACAGTTATTCGGAAGTGTATATGCTGCCAGATGAAATTAAATGGCGGTTTATGATAGGCAATCAAGAAAATCCAATATCGGGATACGAAAAAACGTGATTTTGGAATCACAAACAATGAAATACAAATGAGAAACACTATTGATTTGAGTAACAGTGTAAATTTCCATTTTTTATGGCATTTACAATGGCATATTATCTAAGCAATTCACGAATCATGTATTATTCAATTTAAAATTATAAGATATTTCATGAGCGCGTCAATTTTGAGCAAGTAAAATGATTGATTTCACCACAAATTTAAATCTGCTTGTTAAATTTAATATATACTTGTGAATAATTACACGTTCCAAGATAATAGGCATAATATTTGTTGACATTCAATTCTAAAATGGTTGTTCGGTTTCAAAACTGTCAGAATGAAACAATAAGTTCAACGCCGTTCCTATTATTTTGTCGCAGGAAAACCCATGCGTAATCAACAAATTGCATATCCGTCGCCAGTAAACTTCTTATGTAACGACCAACAAGTTACATAAGGCTCGACTTTTTGCTCTTTTTCGGTTACATAGCAGTATGTTTCCATGTTACAATGTTTCCTATTGTAACTATTGAATATGTTAAGCAGTCGTTGCTGTTACTTGCTTGTTACAATGCGTGCTGCTTGGGAAGGGAGCTAAAATTTTAAGCAAAACTATTTATTTCGATCATTTTTTAAAGAAAACCGAGCTGTGTGTCAATGGTACTTAGATAAATAGCTACTGATCTTCATGTCAAAAATTATTTTGCTACGATTACCAGCGAAACGGCCGTAAAAAGCCACTAGTGCGACTATAGGGGACCGTCCACTGAGGGAACACCGACCCTATATATTATTTCTATAATATTTCTCAGAAACCTATCAACTGTTTCACAATAGTTCCAAAGACAATAATTTCAAACACGGGTTACTAAAGCTCAAAGGAAGACGGCGAAAGTTTTGAGGCCCCGCTGTAATCAAGTTTGAACACTTGTCTGAAATCTTTTTGCTGGACTTTGGCTCTCCCAATTTTCGAATTCTAACCGTTAAAGTGGAATACGAAAGATTCTAAAAAGAGTAGCAAGGATTTTAACAATTTCCATCTATCAATCAGAAAAATATTCAAACAAACCCAACAGTAAACACAATCCTTAATTGTAATCGATTATTCAACATAAACAAAAAGAAGTCTCAATGAGTACACGCAATCAAGTTGGGTGAACTATTCAAAAATATAGGTGTACTTAGCTTAGCTGAGCTTAGCTTAGACTGACTACACAAATCAATGATTGCTATTCCGTGATTGACCGAGGTCAGTGAAGATGCACAAAGAATCAACTAGAAGTTCGGCTGGGATTGGCCATAAACTTCTTCAGTGTACATAATTCAGTGCCTCTACTAATACAGGGTCAATAACGGCGCCAGCCACGTCCTTGCAGTCAGGTGGGATTGGGGGAAGGAATGTTAGCGCGTAACCTTTGCTATTTGGAGACCATGTTTGCCTCTGCATCTCCACGAAGGTTACTAGGAGGGATGTTTGTTAATTAAGAGGATCATGTTAAACAATTATTTAAGAGATATAGACATGCCTTAGAATATAATATTTACAAGTGATATGAACAATTTCCAAGTAGAAGAAAATAATGTCGACACTTGCAGTGGCAAACCATTCAAAATTTGTCGAACAAAGCAAAACTTTTGCAAATCTACACTCATAGTGTCGAATCATCCAAAGTATTCCTTCAATTACAAAAACAAAGGTAAACGGAAAGGGATTTTAAACCAAAAACAAAATCATCATGATATTGACAAAATGTTCATAAGAAGATTATTCTCAAAGAAATCCTAAGGATTTACAAATATTCAAAATAATACGCGAAGAATTTCCAACATTTTCCAAACAATTATATCAAAGTTGGCAGAAATATTCTTCAGTTAATTGTCAGTTTTCATCGAAAAACATTTTAATTACCTAAACATGATCAATATTAAAATATACAGTGTAAGTCAGCTCTATGTGATGTGCATCTATCTAGTTTTTTATGTTTTTAAGAACGTTATGCTAAACAATTGTCAAACTTTGAAAATTTAGATAAATTGAAAACCATAGCCTTGATTTAGAAGACTCTTTTTTCTAACTGCATTTCTCTTGTGGGTCACGATAAATGAACTTGCCGGCTAGGTGGATCATGAATCCGGAAAGATTGGGAACCCATTGTCTACAGTGATGGTGTGGTGAACTATATCGAACGATGAGCAATCAAAAGAAAGCGATATTTTACCATTCTCGACCAAACAAATATTGCTAAAGATGCCAACGGCGGTAAAAGAGTGCATATCATATAACCGATTCATACACAAACCTGAAATGTATCTATATGAATAAAAATGGAACGGTGTTTGTTTGTCACGAAATGGCTTAAGAACGAATGAACGGATTAACGTAAGTTTACCAGTTTACCTGTTGCACTCTATAAGGGATGCGACGTGATCGTGCGAGGAAAAAGTTTGGGAAAGTCTTCGGAATAATCGGGGTAACGGGAGATGACTAATGAGTCATTTTGTATGGGAGGTTCCATGGCATTTTGCAATAGCCTACTTAATGGCAAGGCGATGGTTGCTGGGACCACTAGTGTTAAAAAAAGCACGGAAGCCATTACGGAGTACGAAGCACGGGAGCAAGGTGAAAATACGTCCGAAGGCTATGAGCAAAGGCTGTCAACTGACCACAACCACTTCATAATGTCTTCAAGAATCGCTTCTGATTTCTTCGAGAATTTCTCCGTGGATGCTTCAAGGAATATTTCCAATAGAAATTCGATAATCTTGAAGAATCAAGAATAGTACATTTTATGAAAAGAAAACTCGGGACTTTCTGAAATTTATTTAGAATCTCAAAAATTCTTTCTTCTTTCGAATTACATTCGATTATTATCAGGGATTGAATCCTGAGAAAATTGAGAGAATCTCTCACGTATTGCTCTCTGTAACTATCATAACATGCTGCACATTATGAGAGACTGTTTATCGTATACTGCTACAAGTTTGATCAGATTGGGGGGATAGTAGTGCATGGTAAAACCCCTCTAAACATGCTCCAAGCCTGGGGGACACTGTTGTTATTGGAAGTTCGTGGATTGTTTATCGTGCCAGTAAAGAAAAACACCTATCCCCAACGGTAAACAAGCGAGAAAAATGGATTTTATCATCGCTCTCTCGTTGGGGCTCTTGCTCGCTGCTTCCATTTATCAGACTTGTTACACCTTGCGATACAATGACGATCGTGGACCGCAACAGATGGGATGTTTTTCTTTGCTTACTTTGATCGTGCTTCATTCTCAAATGAGAGCGAATTCTGCAACGCCTGATTATTATTTGAATTTTGAAGGTTTTTTTCCGAGATTTTGACTAAAAGCCAAAGTTTTGCAATTTTACTCGGAATATTTCCATGTATTTCTTCAAGTATTTTGAAAAGAATTTTAGAATTTGCACTAAAAATTAATCTTGGAATTTTCCAAAAAATAATCCTAAAGGGTTTGCTCCAAAGGAATGACCCCATGAGGGATTTCGAGATCCTGTAAAAAATCTTCTAAGATTTCTCCAGAAACTCAACCACACCAGATAACCTGGAGATATCTCTGGGAACAATATTTAGAAACATGTCTGATGTAAGTCTTAGCAAAATTTATAGAAAAATAATAAGAAAAAAAACTCAGGAGCAACTACTAAAAGTATTTCTTGCGCAATTCCTGCAGCATTTCAGCATTTTTTGTGGCAAGCCACAATGACATTGCTGAAAAATGTATAAGAAGAAATAACAGAAAAAGAAACCCATTGTAATGATTTGCTGGAGTATCTTTAAGATGAATTTTGAAGGAATTCCTATAAAAATCTAAAAAAAAACAATTTCTTACATAATTTGTCAACGAAATCCTACAGAACTCTTGAGATTTTTTTGGAAGAATTCCTGCGGCAATTAGCTTTTTAAAATCTCAAACAGACAATTAAGCAAGGTAGGAATTATTTTAAGATTTTATTAGAATGTTCTGAATACACTTTGTGCAAGTTCAATTCAAGGAGACATCTTAAGGTAAAGATCGCTCATAGTGTACCTCCGCATAAGAAAAGAGAAGATTTGAGGAACGCCTCCCGAAATCCTCGAAAAAAATATCTGCAGTCATCTCTTGCAAAATCCATAGTTGTTTCTTTCCGACATCCATGAAAGATTACTTCGGCAAATGACTGGAAGAGTGGAAGCAGTAATTTAATAAGCAGTTACAAGAGAAATCCTGATAAAACTTTCTGCTAAAAGTTTGTTTGTGTTTAATAAGGAAAGCAATGAAGAAATTCATGTGAGGAATTGCTGTAATTATCTTAGGGATCATTTCTGGAAAGATTCAAATGAACCAGAGCGTATTCCCGACAGAACTCATGAAGGAATTCCTAGCGCATTTTTCTATGGGAAGTCCTGACGGTATTTCTGTAGGAATTCATGGTGAGAATTCATTTTAAAAAATGATGACCTTCTTGTGGAAATTCTTAGGCAAATTTCTATAGAAATTCCTGAAAAGATTGATTAAGAGGTTCCAGTAGGAATCCCTACATAGATTTATGAAGGAATTTCTGTAATGATCCTTTTGTGAGTTTCTGGAGAAATCTCTGTTGTGTTTACTGTAGGAATTTTGGTAAGGATTTCTTCAGACACTCTTAGAGGAATTTCTGTAAGATTTCTTCAAGGGATTCCTTTAAAGTTTTCGAAAGAATGCATCTATGAATTCCTCAAGAGATTTTTATAGGAATTACTCAAAGGATTTCTAAAGAAATATCTAAACGAATTCAACTTGTATAAGTTCGTGTAGAAAGTTTCCAGAAGCAATTGCTGTTAAATTTTTAAAAGGATTCCTGTAAGAACTCCTCAAAGGAATCTTCAGAATTCTGTAGGAAGTGCCTAAAGAATTCCGGCATGAATTGCTCAAGGGTTTCCTGTAGGAATTCTTTGCAGGATTCTTTTAGTACTTCCTTGAAATCAATATAATGATCACGTTCAATGACTCTGTATGTTAAAACTGGACTCGGAAAAAATGAGACTCTCAAAAATGATCACTAAAAATTCATTTTAAATTAAATTTTCAGGGATTAACCCTGTAATACCCAACCCCGCTTTTAGATGGGGTACACTTTGGAATTTTGTATATATTTTTATTTGGCACGTTCGCCTCCTTCGGGATCTCATCAATGCCCTTCGTTTCGTAGCAATCCATTACAGGTTTGGCATGATTGCACAGAGCGTGATCCGGCCAGCGTAAGACCACGATGAGAGCGAAGAAAGCATTCCTCCTCGCTTCTGCAAGCATTTCTCTCGATGAATCTGCCCGTTTATTGTACCGGTTGTAACGAACGACTTTCTGTACCGTCCGCACTCGCAGATCGCCTGCCACAACAGGTACTTCTTCGCTAGTTTGTCCATCTTTCTCTTCCAGAACTTTTTCGGAATCTCCATGCTGGACGTACCGACAAAAAACTCGAGGTCGGGGATTTTTTTTTGGTGCCTGACTTGACCAGCCATTCGCGGTACAGCTTCCGCGCACGCAATTTGGCCACCGTGTTTTGCCGTCAGTCCGGTTTGGCGCCTTCATGACCTTAAAAACACGTTGCCCAGCCCGTTTCATGGTTTGCTGGACAAAAGATGGAAAGGTTATTCTTAAAGTACTGCCTTATCTTCCATGCCTTCTCTGGGTGTTCCGTTCTCGGTTTTCAGCCGCTTCCAGCGCGCCCACAAGCCCTTTGTACCCATTCCATTCTGCTATTTAAAATTTTGTGTATTTAGAGTAACGCATACGTTGATTCCATTATCCTTATAATACCCAACTACGCTTTTACACGGAATACACCATGAGATATTTTTCTTAAATTTTCCGGCCAACGTTTGGGGTGTCCCAAAAATATGAGCATGGCTTTACCATACTGCCATTTCAAGACAAGTGCAGATGAAAATCAGATTTTCACACATTTTATTCTTGCATTTATCATGAGCAGATTTTGAATTTTGAGCGATTTTTTTCGCAAACTGTTTGTTGATGGTGTTGCATTTCTAGAAGCTCTTATTATAACTTTTGCACAAATCGCGTTAAATCTGAGCGACTTGAGAAAGTCATTTAGTTTACAGATAGGAATCTTCATTAGGAGTGTGCTTCAGAAAGCCCGAACAAGCGAGTTCGGTGTGTGCATCGCGGGAATGATTTTTTCTTAGTTTTCGATTCGCTGGGCAGTGTGCTTCCGTAAGTTCAAGAAAGCGAGTTCAGTTTGTGTGTCGCCGGAATGATTTTTTTTTCTCTCTGGCAGTGTTTTGGAAGGCCCAAGCAAGACGGTTCGTTTTCAGGTTACCAGGAGTTTGCTTTTCATTTCGCGCGTCTTGCAGTGCTTCGAAAAGCCCATGCAAAACAGTTCGTTTTTGGGACGCCAAGAAGTTTTTCAGTTCGCGCTGTGTGAGTGTGAAAATATATTCGTGTTCATTCGAGGACGGATTACCAACTGGTGAGCTCGTTTCATGCTTACGATAACATATTTTTTCAAGAAAGCATTACTTTTATGTAATATTCAAACAAAATTTGTATGGTTCGTCATTACAAGTATCGGCATCAAGAAACATATATTTTTCTCTTTTTTACATTACTAAAAATATCTTTTGAATTGTTCGACGTTATAATTGTTGACGTATTAAAAAAAAAACTTCTACCTTCCACCAAAAACATTTTATCTTGAGACAAAAATGCACGGTAATACTCATATGTAATTTTCAAACAAACTATGTATGGTTCGTCACTACAAGTATCGGCATAAGTCCCTTTTCATAGAATTTAAAATATATACATATATTTTTCTGTTTTCGCCATTAATAAACTTTTTTTTGAATGGTTCGACATTGCAGATGTTGACGTATTTTTTTAAATCATCTACCAAAAACTTTTCGAGACAAAAATACAAAACTTGCTTTAAGTATAAGTCGTATGTTTTCCCCTTGTCCAAGGATCGCATCACCGACCAAAGGTGATTTTCAAATCTCTTCCTCCCTCACTAATAAACACCCTTCCCGTGGTAATTGTGGAGATGCAGAGGTATTCTCGGTCTCTAGAAGCAACAATCGTTACACCCTAATATTCCTTCCCCATCTCAACTGACTGTAAGGACTTGTCCGGCGCCGTTATTGATCAATAATATTAGATTTGCTTAAATTGCACTTCGAGAGTAAGCGGAAAATCCCATTCCTTATTCTTTTGGATCCTAGTGCAATTCTTACCAGTTCCGATCAATTAAGGAGTAGCAACCATTGACATGTACAGTCAGTATATGCTATGCTAATCGCGTTATATCTGAGTGACTATGTTGTACGAAATTTGTGCTAGGTCATAACGTACGTACATTAAAATTCTGAAAATATGTATTTGTCATTGCTGATACGATAGCTGATCAATTCATCACTTATTTTAATGGAAAATATTAAGTATATGCAATTTAAAAAGTAACTTATATTGAAAATACCAATAAGGGTATCATGTCGAAATTATATTATATGAGGAAAAACTAGTGATTTATTTTTAATTTTATTATTTTGTCAAAAATTTTCCAAATGTAATTTCGTACAAAAAAGTTGTGACACACTACATCGAAAGATTTTGATAGAAACATTCATAACTAGTAAAGTACCAACACAAAGGAAGGGTCTGTGCTGGCTTAATAAGAATTGATTGTCTAAAATCAAAAGTCTTAAAGTAAGAGGTTGTTTTATCAAACCAAATTTTCACTGGAAATATTTGGAACACCCCAAGGAAAAATACAATTTTATTAAGTCGAGTCTAGTACACGACACTAAGACGGCCTTACAGTTGAGGTCGATATATGCGTATCTGTCAAAGGATACAAACTCTAGTGGAATTAAACGGTATTGTACTAAATTCGATTTTTCGTTTACTAACATTTATCTGTTTAAAAATCTGTGGAATCTCTGGAAAATGAAAATTGTTTTCAAACCTACTAATGACTGAGCCATATTAAGAGTAAACTACAAATTTTTGATCATAGAACATTTTTTTCAATCAATCTATTATCACAGATAAAAATATTCTCTACAACTCGTTTTCCGAAAGTAACACCAAATATATAATATGGTTTGACAAACAAAATAAAAAAAACATATTTTGAATGTTCCTTAAAAACTGAAACTATTATCATTCTTAAAAATCTGAAACCAAAAGAGGCTTCAAGTAAAATGAAAGGAATTTAAGGTTCAATAACAAAAACTACGAAAAATCACAAACTGTTATTCATAAAATTGCGTATTAAAATAAATTGTTACAAAAAACATGCTCAGGTTAATTTAGATAACGAATTATGTTATTTACATACATCCTTATTTTACTAACCCTTCATAGGACACTGAATTAAAATTCAAGTGTCCAGGCTATTTACCCTATCTATTCGAAGCAGTTCCTTTTTCACACTCAGACACAGCAAACACACAACTCACAGTTTTTCAATCACAACTTGTTGCCCCAAAAAAGCACCAAAGCTAAGCCAAACACACTCCACTCCATTTAGCAACAGCACGATCCTTCTCTGAGGGTTCAAAACTTTTTGTTTAATTAATTTTGCTCCCTCCCTGGTATCATTTTGCCCATTCCACAACCCGAAGACTGATACTGACCTTCGCCCACCGATGATTATGCCTTGGAGCGTTGCACAAGTCCAAACGAATTAGACTGAGTATTTTTCCCTCAACTTATTTGCCATGAAATTTCTAAACTAATTGAAACGTGCATGGGATGTTACTCATCCCCACCATGAGAAATGAACAGTGAAATTCATAATTAATCCGTTTCTGAATGATTTATACTGGCTGCTGAAAGTTACACCTCTCGACATGATTCACACATCCGACATTAGGTAACACTACATTATGCAACCAGAGACATCCTTCCGCTCCAAGAGGGTGACACTTTGCCGGGAGGGTAGCAAATCAAACTCTGTTCCATGAATATTTATCGTTTCTCATTTCCTTAAAGGTTATTCAATGACTCAAGGCCGAGTTGGTACTTATCTACATTTCTCGGCTGCGGGAGAGTCTGTGAATACGTCTTACATGAATGTGGTTATGCGGTCGATGTGAACCCTATCAATGCTATATTATCTGGGTCAAAAGAAGAAAGTGCCGTAAGCCGGGGTATCTTTGATCAACGGGGTAACATTATATTAGAGATATCTTTTCAAAGAATACGGAATTCATGCCGAATACGGCATGAACGGTTGAGGTATTCTACATAAATCACAATACACACCCACCTAACATCCAATTGGAGGTGCTGGTGATTAATTAGGCCAGTGCAGTGTCAAACTATAAAATTAAAGACATCCTCTGTATAAACTTACACGTATAATAGTCAAATTGATTACAATCGATCTCTAAAAATGATCAAAACAATTGTATCTAAACGTTGGCAATAATCTAAGAGAATTAAATCAAATACCAGTGGAATCCTCTAAAACAGTGTATCCAAAACATTTTTTACTTTTGCCTCTTTGGGGGTTATATTTTTGGAATCGTCCCCCATAATATACCATTTGAATATAAGTATTGGACGCTAAAGTAATGATCAGTATCAAACCGAAAACTAAAAATAGGTGAAATTGTCAAGTAACCTGGTGTAATACTCTAAATGTGATAATAATATTGAAATCAAAGAATATATATTATAAATATTAATAAACCTACCACAACTATTACGACAATTTCATAAACATTTCAAAATTCCTTTCAGGTTTCTAGATTGAAGTTTTAGAATTCTGATGACCTTTCTAGGATTAGAATGCAATGATTCATTATTGAATATCCTCAAAATCTATCTCACTTATATTGAGTTGTTCGGTAATCCAATCTGCATGGTTTTTTTTAATTAACTTGCTCATTACGCGTGGTAAAGTTGGACAAATTATGAATGAAATAATGAAATAATCCACTTGCTCGACTGGGACACGACTGACTAAACTACCGAACCACTTGGTGACCCAAAAACACAGATCACTTAGACCCTTCTCACAACCCATGTCCATTTCTCGCGTTCAGTATCATAAGGGCGTAACTGCAGTGATCGATTTCTCTTCATCGATTTTCTCTTTAGCTAATTACTTGGCCGGGCGATTGTTTTCGACTCCCATTTTTGACTCAGTAGAAAGTATTCATCATCCTTCATCGTACTGAATCGTAAAATGCTTCAAAAATCTTTTGAATTTCGTGCGATAATGCAAAGAGAAAATCGACGAAGAGAAATCGATCACTGCAGATACGCCTGTATGATACTCAACGCGAGATTTATCTCATGCACACACGCGCGCGCAGAGCGATTTATTTAGAGTTGAAACTGTTTGCCTATTATATCAACGTGTCGTTTGCATTCAAGAGCCGACAGGATTACTACAGAGAGGCAATACACTCTAATATACAGGGGATAGGCAAAATGATTGCGATAGGCAAAATTTTGCCCAAATTCAAATGCTTATAACTTTAAGAAAAATGGATGAAATTTGATGCATCTGGAAGCAGTCGACGGCAAAATTGGTACAGTTTTAGGAACCTCCTTGGCCATGCATATTGGCCAATGGACACCGGAGATGTTCCGGATTTTCTGAGGTCATGTCCAAATGTCATTTTTTCTGTCGCTTGTATGTTTGTGCGGTGTAAAGTTCGATAGATGTTTGCAATTTTCCTAGAAACTAGAACTAATAGGAAGTTGAATGCCACCGGACGCATTAAGATTCGTTGGAAATCTTCAGAAATATGACCATTTCCGTAAAACTGGTTCCGGAAAGCTATGGTCAGTCATGTTTGTATTTCCAATCATGTAAATATTATCCGGAGCTATATCCAAGTGGACATCAACCTTAAAAATGATGTTTCCTGCAGCGTATTCAGAACCATTAGATGCACAGACCACTCTATAGAAGGTTCCAGGTGCCCTGGGGGAAGTGGTCAATTAGGAACATATCCGGAACCATATCAATATGGGCATCAAACTTCATGATTTTCAAAGGTTATGCTTTCCGAAGCATTTCCAGCATCACCGGCTGCCATGACCACTTTATAGTAGGTTCCATGTGCCCCGGGGGATGTGGTCAATTCGGTTTTCAAGACCAGAAGCAATCAACAAGACAAGTATTTACCGTATGACAGTTCTCAAGTCAATCGTGGCCCAACATGCAGGTATACCACTGAAATGCTGGAGTTTTTTTCATAGCTAGTAATAATTCGTTAAACAAAAGGTTTCACACAACATAGGGAGCTTGAGCTTGAGCTTGATTGGCCGCCCGTGGATGCACTCCAGTATCGCCAGATCAGCTGCACTTACACAAGGAACCAACCGAATGACTGCTTGGGACTAACAGGCATCCTCAGTGTATAAGTGCTGGTGATTTTCTATTTTTAGGCAACAATGGCACCTGCCACGTCAGAATGCAGACCAATGAGGGAAGGGCGAGGAATTGATGATGCGTTGAACTGGCTCCCACGTAGACCGTATATTCCACTGCATCCACGCCAGTTCATGCGGGAGTGTATGGATTGGGGGAAAGGCATGGCAGAGAGGTTTGCTTTTGTGGTTAGCAGACTGCCTATGTATCAGGCGTCAGAAAGGCGTGCGCGTGGAAGCGTTAGGGAAACGGTTTCTTGTCCGTCTCTGGTTCTAGCGTTTGCTATGAACGAATATAGTTTTGAGTGTGATATGTTTAGAATGGAAGATAGAAGCAAGTGAGAGATATACAACTACAAAGTACGAGGAAAGGGACGGACATGGGATTGAACCCCATGACCTTCTGCATATGAAGCAGAAGCGGTAGCCATCAGACCACCAACCCCGTCTGAAAGGTTTCACACAACATAGGGTACAAAAAGGGGGTTATTTGAAATAAAATTCAGTCAGTAAAACCCAATCCATTATCGAGGTAACTGCAAAGTTCAAATAAAGTTGAAGTGTTAAAAGATTGAGTTTCACTGGTGATTTTTTTGAATGCCCAGTTCTGAAAACCGTACCAAGTCCGGTAGTGCCTGCAACGTCCTTGTGTGACCCATTTCCCCGCCGAAGCCGCGATGCTGCCCTAAACCGTATTATATATCACTCAAAGTTCTCTGTTCTGCCATCGAATTATATATATACTGCAGTGTCGGACGAATCCAAACTTCGCCATGCTACTTGTATCTCATCTTCAACAAATATTATCGGCCAAACTCCTGACACTGGAAACATTTAGAATTTGCATCTGTTTATCCTCAGCATAGATATGACTTCACGGCTTACGATATTAAGCAAATAGTTTGCGAAATTAGTACAACTATGTATCGTTAAAAGTGTTAATTGAAACAAAACTCCAAAGCAGCGTCCTTAGCAATATCTAATAAGTCGATCGCTGTATGAGATGCGTTTTGTAATCACTACAGTCTCGAGACATTCATATTCTAAATCTCAATGTTCAGTTAAATAAGTCTTTATTTTTACTTCTAGTATAATACCGACGCACGCTATGTCTGAACTAGACGATTATTAAAATCGAATGTACATCGGATTTATTCTCGCTTGAATATAGTATTCGGGTTATATTTTCAAAATCAAAAAGTTTTAAAATATTCCATCGGTGAAATATTGATTTTTTTTTCACTTATGAGCCATTTTTCATAGTAAATCCCATGAAAATCAAGTTTTCGACGCATTTCCTCCCATACAAAATGTATGGAAAAAAAATCACCGATAGAATATTTTAAAACCTTCCGATTATGAAAATATAGACCAAATACAGATCCCTGGCGAGAAAAAATCCGATGTACATTCGATATTTATAATCGTCTGGTTCAGACATAGCGTGCGACGACATCCTTTTTTTTAAGCATTTAATTTTTTTCTGAAAACGTGTAGTTGTGTTGTATTTTATGTTGGGTTTCAAGTTGATTCATAACGTGTGATAATTTTCATTTAATAACTATCAGTGATTTGAGATATCCGTGAAATGTCTTTACCTAGAATCGGTTAATTATTATTTCATTCCAGTACCATCATAACTCATTAAGGGGTTCTGTCTTGGCTACAGCTACACACAAAATCAGTGGCGTAGCTAGAGTTCTTGGGGCCCGGTGCGGAGAAAAATAATGGGGCCCCCGAAATAGAGTGATCGCTGCCGTGGTATCGTAAAAATTAGCTACACAATAAGATAAGGGAGGCTTACTTTACTAATGCATAGTCTCTGTGCTGAGAAACCTGAAGTTAATGAAATTAAATATATCTATTAGTTTTAAATCAGTATACCTTCAATATTTTGTTGAAAACGATTTACATTTGGCTAGCAAGAGCTCACTCATACGAAGCATTTCTGGAGCGATATTTTGTGGAATCAAGAAAAAAAAATGTGGATCAACTTCTTCAGAAGTTCTCATACGATTAGAATACCTTGAAACATTTATAGAAGTATGTCAGTAATACCTCGTTGTACTCTTGGAAAAGTCGTGAAATAATCTTTAAACAATTCAAAGGAAAATTTTTGGCCAATTCGCTCGATAAATTCCTGATTTTCTATTTTACTAAAAAAAACATTGTTGTGTTTTTATACAATTCTACCTAAAAACAAAGATAAAATGTTTGAAAGAATAGTTGATTTTATTTTATTAGGAACTAGTGGTCCCGGCAAACTTCGTCTCCCATCAAGTAGGCTGTTGAAAAACGCTTTTGATCGTCCCATATAAAATGACAGTTTCGTTCGCGCTTGTTTTTCAACTTTCCCGGTGAATATTCTGGATTTTTATACACCAAACACGTCGGAACCCTTGACGAACAAAACTGAGTAAGAATCATTCAAATACGTCGACCCGTTCTAAGTATTCCGTGACATACAAACACCATTCCATTTTTATTTATATAGATAGATTCTGCAAACAAATCTGATGGAATCACTGAGAAGAATCTGAAGAAATTACTGCAAACACCGCTTGAAAAACTGCTTCTAGCAATGCCTGAATTAATTTCAGGGCGAATCCAAGAAAAATAAAGGAGGAATCCAAAAGGATTGCCAATGATCAGAGGAAGCATCGCAAACTACTAAAATAAATACCATGCTAGACTGTAAGGAAACTCAAGGGGTATATTAAAAAAAAAAAAAAACAACAAAAAATCATAAGAGAATCCCTGGAGTTGTTTGTAAAGGAATAGTTAAGAAAACTCCCGACAGGATTTCTTTGCGTACCATATGGGGAACTATGTGTGGAGATCTCCTCAGAGGGATTCTTGGTTCAACCTTTGAAAAGTTTCTGGAATATTGCCTGTAGAAATTCTTGAAGAATCCTTGAAACAAAATTTAGATTGCGTTATAAAAAAGTTCTGAATCTCTGCTAAAATTTCCGAGTGAATGTGAATAACTGAATGACTAAACTAGTTGTTTACGTAGGTGATTTCAGAGTTATAATTGCAGAAATTTGCCCTTGAATAAACAGGAGCAACTTTTTGGCATTATTCTCTGTTATTATAACTCAATTCAACCAAGTTCCAACATGGTAATAAGCCAATAACATATTTGAAATTACTTAGCAATCTACTTCCGCTTGGTTATTAGGTTTATTAACACGCTTTTTCGTCCAAAATAATCTTTGAGGAATTACTAGAAAAAATGCTTTACATTCAAATTCCCTTGAATAATTGATAATGTGAAAACTAAAATATATCCCGTAAAATTTTCGGTGATAACTCCTAGAACAATTATTGGGAGTGTTTTAGCGTTTCTTCAACGAAATTTTGGATATATTTAATCACAAATGTTTGGCAAAATCCATGACAACATCTCAAATAAATGACAGAAGAAATATCTTGATTAGGTTCTGTAGGTCACTCGAGTATAAATTTGGATAAATGATGGTAAGAATAATTAAATGATTCAAATAACTTAATAAAATCAATTTCTGAGAAATTTCATGGAGGAATCACTTGGAGTTATCTCTAAAGGATTCATTTTTAGATGAATAGTAGATAAAAAAAAGCAAAATTCGTGCTCTTGAAACTATCTCAAAGGCTAAAATTGAAGCTTGGTTCAGATTGTATGATAAAGTGAGGCCTACAATCGTGGGTAAATTTTTGGAACCAAGACCGAGTAGTGTTTGATCCGTTGAATCTGTTGCATGCTCTTTTGAGGGCGAGCGACGGAATCCGGGTCGTGTCCGATTCGCATAGTAACCGCACTATCGGTATCGATCATCCGTGTATATGTTCACGTATTCATTTAAAATTATATCTTTATCGTTTACCAAAACGAATCCTTTCCCATATCCAAACTCCCAGTGTTTTCTTGTGGAAGTGCAGAGGACTCCCCGGCTTCCATAAAGCAAGTAAAACGTCAACACTTCCATCCCATTCCCAAATTGACCTGCATTCAGACGCAACCGGCGCCGGTATTGTTTGTTATAATAATAAGAGCACCAGTACTTACACATTGAAGATGCTGAGTAGCATCTGTTGATTCCCTGTGTAAGTACAGCTGTTCTTGCAATAACGGAGTAGCAACTGCGGGCGGTCAATCATGCTCATGCTCATGCTCAAACATTTAATAATCCAAGACCATAGATAAGACTCTACATCTTCAACATTTGAACATGAGTCCATCTAAAGGCCGCAGTTACCTATAAGAGTCAACACCAGTTTAAATTAAAATAACTTACAAAACTATTTTTTATAAAGACCCCTAAAATTAGGAGGCCCAAGGCCATGGTCTCAACGGGGCCCTAGGCCAACTTTAAATCTAGCCCATTTATGACATAAGGGATAATCAAGGGGCCCCTGTGTATCATCGATTTAGGACTCTTACAAAACGTATTCTTGCCATGTCTATTTTGATTTTAGGGTCTTAGAATGTTTTCTATAATCCATTTCAAATTTTTATTTCTATGATAAATTCTTAGCGTGATTTCGGGGCCCCTAGCAGCTCGGGGCCCGGTGCGGACCGCACCCACCGCACCCCCCTAGCTACGCTACTGCACAAAATCATTAGCACAAAGCTAAAATTCTTAATTTTTCACAGATTGCAGCATTAGAAATTGAACACACAACAATTATTATCCATATGCAACACTTTATTCCCTATCCAATCATCAGATTTAAGTTATTATATGGCACTGAAGGAATATCTTGAATTTGTGTATGTCTGAGTAAACGAATTCCAAAACTATTACAAGATATGTAGTTTCCTCACTTTACAAACTATCTTGGACCATTTGCGTTGTTGTTACTATTTCGCAATTTCCCTTATTTTTTTAATGCATTTTTGTTAATTCCGTTTTGATTCGAATCCCGGGCAGCTTCAAATTTCGGACACTCTACTTTGTATGAGAAAGATTTCACTCGAAATGTTTCAAAATTTTTCGTTTAAAAGTTCTCAACTTCCAGGCGCGTTTTAATAAGCATTTTCCATAGAATCCATGAAAATTTATAAATTTACAACTAGTTTTGACGTTGCTCTCACGGCTGGGAATCCTAATTAGTAATTTAATTATTTTAGTTTTGCTTTTCGTGAGCTGTCCGGAGTTCAAAACAAAGTGTCCGTAATATGAAGCAAAAGTGAGGTTGCGTCCGGAAAAAGTATCATGGAAAGATCACTAATTTCTGTTTATTTTAGGTAATCCAAGCAGAGGAATCCAAATATTTACCCACCATTCGAAAGTAAAGTGTTTTAGTAGCTTGATAACGCACAGGTATCATACATAATGTTTATTTACAGTATTGGACAAAACATTTGCAACTTTTTCGATTTCCCATACAAAATGACCAATGTTGGTAAGCTATATCTCGGTTATTTATGGACCGATTTGAATGAAATTTTGGCAGAACATCAGACATAACTTGAATTTCAACATATATTTTTGATTTTTTTTCAATCACAAGTTCAAAAGCAGTAACGGTTTGATTAAAGTGAATTTTTTGTCGATTTTTTATAAATGACATAACTAAACAAATTGAAGGGATAGCTTCATGGTATCTTCAGCAAAGTTGTAGATTTTAACGACATGAACAAGTTTGCTGAAGACTGTTTTTGTGTAGGGATATCAGAATTCGAGATAAATAGTTTTGAATTTTTCGTCGAAAATTACACTTTAGTTAAACTGTTATTACTTATGAACTCGTGATTAAATAAAATATTCAAAAATACATGGTAAAATTCATGTGATATCTGATATTCTGTGAAAATTTCATTCGAATCGGTCCATAAATAACTGAGATCTAGCCTACCAATGTTGGTCATTTTGTATGGAAAATCGAAAAAGTTGCAAATGTTTTGTCCAATACTGTATATCCTTTTCGATCTTTTATACTTCACAGGGGCCTTAAGTGTCCGTAATATGAATCAAAACGGTACATGTTTTTTTCGGATCCATTCCTTTAGTGAAAATATATTATTGTTCTACTACAGATTCTACCGATTTCTATATTCTAAATTTGTGTTTGATTTTCGTAACCCTAAAGCAGACATGAACCTGGGAAAATAATAAACACTGTTTACGTTACAAACATATTCCATCAATAACAAAATCGGTTATCCAGGATTTTTTAAAGTAAATTTGTCAAAGGGAACAAAGGGAACACCAGCGACATTATTTTTCTATGGATTATAATTTCTATTTCTACAGTCGGCAGCACTCACGCCGTTATTCGTAACTTGCAGATACATTGGGGCCCAGATAGCCGTAGCGGTAAACGCGCAGCTATTCAGCATGACCAAGCTGAGGGTCGTGGGTTCGAATCCCACCGGTCGAGGATCTTTTCGGGTTGGAAATTTTCTCGACTTCCCAGGGCATAGAGTATCTTCGTACCTGCCACACGATATACACATGCAAAAATGGTCATTGGCATAGTAAGCTCTCAGTGAATAACTGTGTAAGTGCTCATAAGAACACTAAGCTGAAAAGCAGGCTCTGTCCCAGTGGGGACGTAACGCCAGAAAGAAGAAGAAGATACATCGGAGTGGAGCAACAAGTCGTGCTACTGACAAAGATCAGTTCGGGCTCGTGCGTAAAATCGGTTGGTCACATACAGCACATTATTCCGTGGTCGCCGAATCGAGAGGATTCTCTGCACATAGCAGGCAGTATAATAAGTTCAACGCGGGTGATTGCTGGTGATTTAGAGTTTAAAGGATCCACCGATGTGGACCTCTTAATTAGTGCACACAATACTGAAAGTCGAGTCTGGTACATGACACTGAAGACGGCCTTACAGTTGGATCGAAATTCGCGTATCTCTCAAAGGATACAAACTCTAGTGGGATTGAATGGTATAGTACTGAATCTGGCCTTTAATCTACCTATATGTAGGTATTCCACTAAATAGCTCGAAGATTTATTATCATTTCTACGATGTCGCGGTACTTTTTCATCGTGTGCGGTAAAATAGCAACAAAGACAGCATATCGACATCATGCGCGTCGGTTATCCTATATACAAGGCTAAAGCAGACACCAATACCAGTACACAGAATGCACAGAATGCGCACCTACACAACGATAAAAAGTTGTATTTGATCTTATGACAAAAAATAAGTTATCTGTATAAGCACTTCTAAATACATCCGAATTCACTGCGGCCTAGATCAGTTCCAGATGGACCAGATTGTAAGCCAGGAAATAATTCTGCTTTGCTGATACTCGCTAAAAGTACAATTACAAGCTAAACACGTAGGGGGATAGGTAAGTAGTGAAGCTTCAACTTTCTGTATCATAATAAACATAATAAACATAATAAGTTGTCTGCCTTCCTTAGCCGAGTGGTTAGCGTCCGCGGCTACAAAGCAAAGCCATGCTGAAGGTGTCTGGGTTCGATTCCCGGTCGGTCCAGGATCTTTTCGTAATGGAAATGTCTTTGACTTCCCTGGGCATAGAGTATAATGGTACCTGCCACACGATATACGAATGCGAAAATGGCAACTTTGGCAAAGAAAGCTCTCAGTTGATAACTGTGGAAGTGCTTATAAGAACACTAAGCTGAGATGCAGGCTCTGTCCCAGTGAGGACGTTAATTCCAAGAAGAAGAAGAAGTTGCCTGCTGAACACTCGTATATAACTCCAGGTTTACCGGTGTCCTCTTGCAGGAGGACCATAATGGTCCTAAATGCCTAGGTTGGCCAAGTTAATCATTTGGACCAGTTTGGAGGACAATAAAAACTGCCAGTATTTTTGTTTTCATCGTGGTAAATAAAATTGCCATGGAAAAAAAACACTAAAAGCCAAGATTTTTCGAAATAAACAAAAGTGGGTAGGGGTATGGATGGATGAGTCACTCCCGAAAGGTAAGTATGTTCACGAATTCTCTTTTCAAAACATACTATGAAACTTTCATAAAAGTTTCAGAGAACGAAATACAGTATGTAATTACGAGCGGTTGGTGCCAGTATTTGTTTTAAAAATATTAAACCAGCAACAACTGCATCTTCAAAAAAAAAAAAAATGAAGAAACATCCAAAAACTGATCTATGTTACTCCATTTAACGATACAGAAAAGACAGATTGGATTGAAATTGTATGAAACGACACAACTTCCAAAAAAACGAAGAAAGAGTAGATGACTTTGCGTTTGCCACCGTACACGTGCGGCTGGGGTTTAGAGGACACCCTCAGATCGGGCGAGCGGAGAATCCCTCTTGTATTTGCATAAGAATAGGATTAAATCTGATTCAGGAACAACGAACGGACACCATCATCTATCGGGGGGAGAGAACATAAAAGGGTAATTCCGGATTTGGAAAATGGGATTTCCTTGCTCTTCCAGGGGGATATCTGCTTCCATATTTGGGCGGATGTGTAAAAGGAAATTTGTAGAGTAATACGTTTGTGGTTAAGATTAATTTTCTACAATCAGAAAAAGCGCACCAAACGTACCAGGTGTCTTGTATTTTTTTTTCTATCTTTATTAACGAGATTTTTAGCCCTGGGCTAGTTCATCTCGGGACCAACGGCTTTACTTCCCTTCCGAAGGAAGTCGTCACTAATTTTTTTTGTGACTATCTCAGGGATGGGATTCGATTCC
>NW_018735172.1:0-1500 GCF_002204515.2 Aedes aegypti
ATCAACCGAATAATGAAATTTATGCCGCATTCGAAAGATATACTCCTCAAGATTCTGATCACTACCTGGAATACCGGTTCCGGATCCAGTGGCCACCGGGAATCGGCTACGAAGGGGACCATGTTGGCCACGTGGAATTTCAGTACACTCAGTCCAGAAATCTGCAGTCATCACCAAATTGTATAAGATGCAGGCCATATAGGAATGTACTGTCTTCAGCAAACTTGTTTCGGGGACCAAGAACTTCCACATGGGATACAATTTAGTTCAGAACTCGACCGCGCGTGGCGCTAGCGTCGATATGAACTTCCGGTAGGGGCTAATTATGCGATAACTCGAGATTGCGAGCACATAGAAGGATGCTGTCTTCGGCAAAGTTGCTCAGGAGGATAAGCACTTCCTCATGAGATACAATTTAGTTCAGAACTCGACCACCGCGTGGCGCTAGCGTCGATATGAACTTCCGGTAGAGGCTAATTATGCGATAACTCGAGATTGCGAAGCACATAGAAGGATGCTGTCTTCGGCATAGTTGCTCAGGAGGATAAGGACTTCCACATGAGATACAATTTAGTTCAGAACTCGACCGCTGCGTGGCGCTAGCGTCGATATGAACTTCCGGTAGGGGCTAATTATGCGATAACTCGAGATCGCGAGCACATAGAAGGATGCTGTCTTCGGCAAAGTTGCTCAGGAGGATAAGCACTTCCTCATGAGATACAATTTAGTTCAGAACTCGACCGCGACGTGGCGCTAGCGTCGATATGAACTTCCGGTAGGGGCTAATTATGCGATAACTCGAGATCGCGAGCACATAGAAGGATGCTGTCTTTGGCAAAGTTGCTCAGGAGGATAAGCACTTCCTCATGAGATACAATTTAGTTCAGAACTCGACCGCTGCGTGGCGCTAGCGTCGATATGAACTTCCGGTAGGGGCTAATTATGCGATAACTCGAGATCGCGAGCACATAGAAGGATGCTGTCTTCGGCAAAGTTGCTCAGGAGGATAAGCACTTCCTCATGAGATACAATTTAGTTCAGAACTCGACCACCGCGTGGCGCTGGCGTCGATACGAACTTCCGGTAGAGGCTAATTATGCGATAACTCGAGAATGCGAACACATAGAAGGATGCTGTCTTCGGCAAAGTTGCTCAGGAGGATAAGCACTTCCTCATGAGATACAATTTAGTTCAGAACTCGACCGCTGCGTGGCGCTAGCGTCGATATGAACTTCCGGTAAGGGCTAATTATGCGATAACTCGAGATTGCGAACACATAGAAGGATGCTGTCTTCGGCAAAGTTGCTCAGGAGGATAAGGACTTCCACATGAGATACAATTTAGTTCAGAACTCGACCGCTGCGTGGCGCTAGCGTCGATATGAACTTCCGGTAGGGGCTAATTATGCGATAACTCGAGATTGCGAGCACATAGAAGGATGCTGTCTTCGGCAAAGTTGCTCAGGAGGATAAGACTTCCACATGAGATACAATTTAGTTC
>NW_018735173.1:0-25892 GCF_002204515.2 Aedes aegypti
AGAACTCGACCGCGCGTGGCGCTAGCGTCGATATGAACTTCCGGTAGGGGCTAATTATGCGATAACTCGAGATCGCGAGCACATAGAAGGATGCTGTCTTCGGCAAAGTTGCTCAGGAGGATAAGCACTTCCTCATGAGATACAATTTAGTTCAGAACTCGACCACCGCGTGGCGCTAGCGTCGATATGAACTTCCGGTAGGGGCTAATTATGCGATAACTCGAGATTGCGAACACATAGAAGGATGCTGTCTTCGGCAAAGTTGCTCAGGAGGATAAGCACTTCCTCATGAGATACAATTTAGTTCAGAACTCGACCACCGCGTGGCGCTAGCGTCGATATGAACTTCCGGTAGGGGCTAATTATGCGATAACTCGAGATTGCGAGCACATAGAAGGATGCTGTCTTCGGCAAAGTTGCTCAGGAGGATAAGGACTTCCACATGAGATACAATTTAGTTCAGAACTCGACCACCGCGTGGCGCTAGCGTCGATATGAACTTCCGGTAGGGGCTAATTATGCGATAACTCGAGATTGCGAGCACATAGAAGGATGCTGTCTTCGGCAAAGTTGCTCAGGAGGATAAGAACTTCCACATGAGATACAATTTAGTTCAGAACTCGACCACCGCGTGGCGCTAGCGTCGATATGAACTTCCGGTAGGGGCTAATTATGCGATAACTCGAGATTGCGAGCACATAGAAGGATGCTGTCTTCGGCAAAGTTGCTCAGGAGGATAAGCACTTCCTCATGAGATACAATTTAGTTCAGAACTCGACCACCGCGTGGCGCTAGCGTCGATATGAACTTCCGGTAGGGGCTAATTATGCGATAACTCGAGATTGCGAGCACATAGAAGGATGCTGTCTTCGGCAAAGTTGCTCAGGAGGATAAGAACTTCCACATGAGATACAATTTAGTTCAGAACTCGACCGCGCGTGGCGCTAGCGTCGATATGAACTTCCGGTAGGGGCTAATTATGCGATAACTCGAGATCGCGAGCACATAGAAGGATGCTGTCTTCGGCAAAGTTGCTCAGGAGGATAAGCACTTCCTCATGAGATACAATTTAGTTCAGAACTCGACCACCGCGTGGCGCTAGCGTCGATATGAACTTCCGGTAGGGGCTAATTATGCGATAACTCGAGATGCGAACACATAGAAGGATGCTGTCTTCGGCAAAGTTGCTCAGGAGGATAAGAACTTCCACATGAGATACAATTTATTCAGAACTCGACCACCGCGTGGCGCTAGCGTCGATATGAACTTCCGGTAGGAGCTAATTATGCGATAACATCGAGATGCAGACACATAGAAGGATTCTGTCTTCGCAAAGTTGCTCAGGAGGATAAGCACTTCCACATGAGATACAATTTAGTTTCAGAACTCGACCACCGCGTGGCGCTAGCGTCGATATGGAACTTCCGGTAGGGGCTATTATGCGATAACTCGAGATTGCGAAGCACATAGAAGGATGCTGTCTTCGGCAAAGTTGCTCAGGAGGATAAGCACTTCCTCATGAGATACAATTTAGTTCAGAACTCGACCACCGCGTGGCGCTAGCGTCGATATGAACTTCCGGTAGGGGCTAATTATGCGATAACTCGAGATTGCGAGCACATAGAAGGATGCTGTCTTCGGCAAAGTTGCTCAGGAGGATAAGGACTTCCACATGAGATACAATTTAGTTCAGAACTCGACCACCGCGTGGCGCTAGCGTCGATATGAACTTCCGGTAGGGGCTAATTATGCGATAACTCGAGATTGCGAGCACATAGAAGGATGCTGTCTTCGGCAAAGTTGCTCAGGAGGATAAGACTTCCACATGAGATACAATTTAGTTCAGAACTCGACCGCGCGTGGCGCTAGCGTCGATATGAACTTCCGGTAGGGGCTAATTATGCGATAACTCGAGATTGCGAGCACATAGAAGGATGCTGTCTTCGGCAAAGTTGCTCAGGAGGATAAGACTTCCACATGAGATACAATTTAGTTCAGAACTCGACCGCGCGTGGCGCTAGCGTCGATACGAACTTCCGGTAGGGCTAATTATGCGATAACTCGAGATTGCGAACACATAGAAGGATGCTGTCTTCGGCAAAGTTGCTCAGGAGGATAAGGCACTTCCTCATGAGATACAATTTAGTTCAGAACTCGACCGCTGCGTGGCGCTAGCGTCGATATGAACTTCCGGTAGGGGCTAATTATGCGATAACTCGAGATTGCGAGCACATAGAAGGATGCTGTCTTCGGCAAAGTTGCTCAGGAGGATAAGCATTTCCTCATGAGATACAATTTAGTTCAGAACTCGACCACCGCGTGGCGCTAGCGTCGATATGAACTTCCGGTAGGGCTAATTATGCGAATAATCGAGATTGCGAGCACATAGAAGGATGTGTCTTCGGCAAAGTTGCTCAGGAGGATAAGGACTTCCACATGAGATACAATTTAGTTCAGAACTCGACCACGCGTGGCGCTAGCGTCGATATGACTTCGGTAAGGGGCTAATTATGCGATAACTCGAGATTGCGAGCACATAGAAGGATGCTGTCTTCGGCAAAGTTGCTCAGGAGGATAAGCACTTCCACATGAGATACAATTTAGTTCAGAACTCGACCGCTGCGTGCGCTAGCGTCGATACGAACTTCCGGTAGAGGCTAATTATGCGATAACTCGAGATGCGAACACATAGAAGGATTCTGTCTTCGGCAAAGTTGCTCAGGAGGATAAGCACTTCCTCATGAGATACAATTTAGTTCAGAACTCGACACCGCGCGTGGCGCTAGCGTCGATATGAACTTCCGGTAGGGGCTAATTATGCGATAACTCGAGATGCGAACACATAGAAGGATGCTGTCTTCGGCAAA
The DNA here is from genome assembly GCF_002204515.2 of Aedes aegypti. Classification (NCBI taxonomy): domain Eukaryota; kingdom Metazoa; phylum Arthropoda; class Insecta; order Diptera; family Culicidae; genus Aedes; species Aedes aegypti. The sequence goes on from NW_018735173.1 coordinate 2,868, forward strand.
GTTGCTCAGGAGGATAGGCATTTCCTCATGAGATACAATTTAGTTCAGAACTCGACCACCGCGTGGCGCTAGCGTCGATATGAACTTCCCGGTAGGGGCTAATTATGCGATAACTCGAGATTGCGAACACATAGAAGGATGTCTGTCTTCGGCAAAGTTGCTCAGGAGGATAAGCACTTCCTCATGAGATACAATTTAGTTCAGAACTCGACCACCGCGTGGCGCTAGCGTCGATATGAACTTCCGGTAGGGGCTAATTATGCGATAAACTCGAGATTGCGAGCACATAGAAGGATGCTGTCTTCGGCAAAGTTGCTCAGGAGGATAAGACTTCCACATGAGATACAATTTAGTTCAGAACTCGACCGCTGCGTGGCGCTAGCGTCGATATGGAACTTCCGGTAGGGGCTAATTATGCGATAACTCGAAGATTGCGAGCACATAGAAGGATGTCTGTCTTCGGCAAAGTTGCTCAGAGGATAAGAACTTCCACATGAGATACAATTTAGTTCAGAACTCGACCGCGACGTGGGCGCTAGCGTCGATATGAACTTCCGGTAGGGCTAATTATGCGATAACTCGAGATCGCGAGCACATAGAAGGATGCTGTCTTCGGCAAAGTTGCTCAGGAGGATAAGCACTTCCCATGAGATACAATTTAGTTCAGAACTCGACCACCGCGTGGCGCTAGCGTCGATATGAACTTCCGGTAGGGGCTAATTATGCGATAACTCGAGATTGCGAACACATAGAAGGGATTCTGTCTTCGGCAAAGTTGCTCAGGAGGATAAGCACTTCCTCATGAGATACAATTTAGTTCAGAACTCGACCACCGCGTGGCGCTAGCGTCGATATGAACTTCCGGTAGGAGCTAATTATGCAATAAATCAAGATTGCGAGCACATAGAAGGATGTGTCTTCGGCAAAGTTGCTCAGGAGGATAAGGACTTCCCACATGAGATACAATTTAGTTCAGAAACTCGACCACCGCGTGGCGCTAGCGTCGATATGAACTTCCGGTAGGGGCTAATTATGCGATAACTCGAGATTGCGAGCACATAGAAGGATGCTGTCTTCGGCAAAGTTGCTCAGGAGGATAAGAACTTCCTCATGAGATACAATTATAGTTCAGAACTCGACCCGCGTGGCGCTAGCGTCGATATGAACTTCCGGTAGGGCTAATTATGCGATAACTCGAGATCGCGAAGCACATAGAAGGATGCTGTCTTCGGCAAAGTTGCTCAGGAGGATAAGCATTCCTCATGAGATACAATTTAGTTCAGAACTCGGACCACCGCGTGGCGCTAGCGTCGATATGAACTTCCGGTAAGGGCTAATTATGCGATAACTCGAGATTGCGAACACATAGAAGGATGCTGTCTTCGGCAAAGTTGCTCAGAGGATAAGGACTTCCACATGAGATACAATTTAGTTCAGAACTCGACCGCGCGTGGCGCTAGCGTCGATATGAACTTCCGGTAGGGCTAATTATGCGATAACTCGAGATTGCGAACACACAGAAGGATGCTGTCTTCGGCAAAGTTGCTCAGGAGGATAAAGCACTTCCACATGAGATACAATTTATTTCAGAACTCGACCACCGCGTGGCGCTAGCGTCGATACGAACTTCCGGTGAGGCTAATTATGCGATAACTCGAGATTGCGAACACATAGAAGGATTCTGTCTTCGGCAAAGTTGCTCAGGAGGATAAGCACTTCCTCATGAGATACAATTTAGTTCAGAACTCGACCACCGCGTGGCGCTAGCGTCGATACGAACTTCCGGTAGAGGCTAATTATGCGATAACTCGAGAATGCGAACACATAGAAGGATGCTGTCTTCGGCAAAGTTGCTCAGGAGGATAGGCACTTCCTCATGAGATACAATTTAGTTCAGAACTCGACCGCCGCGTGGCGCTAGCGTCGATATGAACTTCCGGTAGAGGCTAATTATGCGATAACTCGAGATTGCGAACACACAGAAGGATGCTGTCTTCGGCAAAGTTGCTCAGGAGCATAAGCACTTCCACATGAGATACAATTTAGTTCAGAACTCGACCACCGCGTGGCGCTAGCGTCGATACGAACTTCCGGTAGAGGCTAATTATGCGATAACTCGAGAATGCGAACACATAGAAGGATGCTGTCTTCGGCAAAGTTGCTCAGGAGGATAGGCACTTCCTCATGAGATACAATTTAGTTCAGAACTCGACCGCTGCGTGGCGCTAGCGTCGATATGAACTTCCGGTAGGAGCTAATTATGCGATAACTCGAGATTGCGAACACATAGAAGGATGCTGTCTTCGGCAAAGTTGCTCAGGAGGATAAGGCACTTCCACATGAGATACAATTTAGTTCAGAACTCGACCGCTGCGTGGCGTTAGCGTCGATATGAACTTCCGGTAGGAGCTAATTATGCGATAACTCGAGATTGCGAACACACAGAAGGATGCTGTCTTCGGCAAAGTTGCTCAGGAGGATAAGCACTTCCACATGAGATACAATTTAGTTCAGAACTCGACCACCGCGTGGCGCTAGCGTCGATATGAACTTCCGGTAGGGGCTTATTATGCGATAACTCGAGAATGCGAACACATAGAAGGATGCTGTCTTCGGCAAAGTTGCTCAGGAGGATAAGCACTTCCACATGAGATACAATTTATTTCAGAACTCGACCACCGCGTGGCGCTAGCGTCGATACGAACTTCCGGTAGGAGGCTTATTATGCGATAACTCGAGAATGCGAACACATAGAAGGATGCTGTCTTCGGCAAAGTTGCTCAGGAGGATAAGCACTTCCTCATGAGATACAATTTAGTTCAGAACTCGACCGCTGCGTGGCGCTAGCGTCGATATGAACTTCCGGTAGGGGCTAATTATGCGATAACTCGAGATCGCGAGCACATAGAAGGATGCTGTCTTCGGCAAAGTTGCTCAGGAGGATAAGCACTTCCTCATGAGATACAATTTAGTTCAGAACTCGACCGCTGCGTGGCGCTAGCGTCGATATGAACTTCCGGTAGGGGCTAATTATGCGATAACTCGAGATCGTGAGCACATAGAATGATGCTGTCTTCGGCAAAGTTGCTCAGGAGGATAAGCACTTCCTCATGAGATACAATTTAGTTCAGAACTCGACCACCGCGTGGCGCTAGCGTCGATACGAACTTCCGGTAGAGGCTAATTATGCGATAACTCGAGAATGCGAACACATAGAAGGATGCTGTCTTCGGCAAAGTTGCTCAGGAGGATAAGGCACTTCCTCATGAGATACAATTTAGTTCAGAACTCGACCGCTGCGTGGCGCTAGCGTCGATATGAACTTCCGGTAGGGCTAATTATGCGATAACTCGAGATTGCGAACACATAGAAGGATGCTGTCTTCGGCAAAGTTGCTCAGGAGGATAAGCACTTCCACATGAGATACAATTTAGTTCAGAACTCGACCACCGCGTGGCGCTAGCGTCGATACGAACTTCCGGTAGAGCTAATTATGCGATAACTCGAGAATGCGAACACATAGAAGGATGCTGTCTTCGGCAAAGTTGCTCAGGAGGATAAGCACTTCCTCATGAGATACAATTTAGTTCAGAACTCGACCGCTGCGTGGCGCTAGCGTCGATATGAACTTCCGGTAGGGGCTAATTATGCGATAACTCGAGATCGCGAGCACATAGAAGGATGCTGTCTTCGGCAAAGTTGCTGAGGAGGATAGGCACTTCCTCATGAGATACAATTTAGTTCAGAACTCGACCGCTGCGTGGCGCAAGCGTCGATATGAACTTCCGGTAGGATCTAATTATGCGATAACTCGAGATTGCGAGCACATAGAAGGATGCTGTCTTCGACAAAGTTGCTCAGGATGATAAGGACTTCCACATGAGATACAATTTAGTTCAGAACTCGACCGCTGCGTGGCGTTAGCGTCGATATGAACTTCCGGTAGGAGCTAATTATGCGATAACTCGAGATTGCGAACACACAGAAGGATGCTGTCTTCGGCAAAGTTGCTCAGGAGGATAAGCACTTCCACATGAGATACAATTTAGTTCAGAACTCGACCACCGCGTGGCGCTAGCGTCGATATGAACTTCCGGTAGAGGCTAATTATGCGATAACTCGAGATTGCGAACACACAGAAGGATTCTGTCTTCGGCAAAGTTGCTCAGGAGGATAAGCACTTCCACATAAGATACAATTTATTTCAGAACTCGACCACCGCGTGGCGCTAGCGTCGATACGAACTTCCGGTAGAGGCTTATTATGCGATAACTCGAGAATGCGAACACATAGAAGGATGCTGTTTTCGGCAAAGTTGCTCAGGAGGATAAGCACTTCCTCATGAGATACAATTTAGTTCAGAACTCGACCGCTGCGTGGCGCTAGCGTCGATATGAACTTCCGGTAGGGGCTAATTATGCGATAACTCGAGATCGCGAGCACATAGAAGGATGCTGTCTTCGGCAAAGTTGCTCAGGAGGATAAGCACTTCCTCATGAGATACAATTTAGTTCAGAACTCGACCACCGCGTGGCGCTAGCGTCGATACGAACTTCCGGTAGAGGCTAATTATGCGATAACTCGAGAATGCGAACACATAGAAGGATGCTGTCTTCGGCAAAGTTGCTCAGGAGGATAGGCACTTCCTCATGAGATACAATTTAGTTCAGAACTCGACCGCTGCGTGGCGTCAGCGTCGATATGAACTTCCGGTAGGAGCTAATTATGCGATAACTCGAGATTGCGAGCACATAGAAAGATGCAGTCTTCGGCAAAGTTGTTCATGAGGATAAGGACTTCCACATAAGATACAATTCAGTTCAGAACTCGACCATCGCGTGACGCTAACGTTGATATGGCCTTCCGGTAGGGGCTAATTGTGCGATAATACAAGAATGCGAACACATAGAAGATGCAGTCTTCGGCAAAGTTGCTCAGGAGGATAAGGACTTCCACATAAGACACAATTTAGTTTAGAACACGACCACCACGAGGCCAATTTTTAATGTAAACAAAGAAAATAGATTGCTGAAAGAAATTCGTGAGAAACTCCAAAAAGAACTAAACAGTAATTTAAGGAGTAATTTTTAAAATCATTGGATAAATAAATAAATTGATAAAATTACGCCTTGAGGAGAACTGGGGGTGTCTCTCCTAGGAAATAATTTATAAGGATGTCCCCGAAAAAAAATTCTGTGGCGTATCCCTAGAAGAAATAAGAGATAGAATTCCGAAAGAAACTCTTGAGCACATTTCATAAGAAACTTCCTACATTTTCTTACCCCTACTTAAAAAAGTGCACGTCATAAACTTTAATTTGAACGTAATCTTCTGCTTGAGTTGTGATTATCTAATCACCTACACTATTCTTCGCAAGTTAGAGTAAGTAGATTTGCGAGCATGACTTGAAGTATAAAGATGTGAATGTGTTCGGATAGTGATAATTATCAATATTATAATTGAGATAAATAAAAACTTATAGTACAGTGAAACCTCCATGAGTTGATATTGAAGGGACCATCGACTCATGGAAATATCGAGTCATGGAACAGCATTCCTTTGGATAGCTGCTTCTAGGAACCATCATAGTAACCATGAAAATTTGTTTTTACTATGGTCCCATGAGTCGATATCGAGTCATGGAACATCGACTCATGGAGGTATCACTGTAAAATCAATAGAATGTGTGAATTTGATTTAAAGTAAAATTTAGTGCTGAAGTAGTTGATTTGATTCAGAATCAATTATTTTTGCGTAAGTAATAATAATTAACAGGATAGTAACGCCAAAATAAAACATTCTTCTCCGTTAACTTCTGGACATTTCTTTTGAATCAGCTTCTGCAGAAATTTCAACAAGTATTTGCATAAAGGTTTTGTATGATAACAATTTTGGCAGGAAGAACTCAGAAAAATTTCGTCAGATTATCTTGAAAAAAGGTTTGTAAAAAAAATTAAGCAATTTCGCAAACACCAATGAAAAAATTCCAAATATCCAAATTTCTCGTAGAATTCTATAATAAAGGATTAGAAGAATCAAATTAGATTGAATAAATGACCGTGCAGGAATTCATACATCAACTCGAACGAATGTTGGAAATATCTTGTGGACTAATACTAGAAAGAACAGCTGGAGGAATTCCAAAAATAGCTTCATTGGGACGCATTATTAAAAAGTACTCTGAAGTGTTTTTAAAAAATCCTCTTGAGAAAATTCAAAATTATCCTTTAGAAAAAAATCAGACTATTATTCCGTCAAATCCAAAAATAATAACTTGAGAAATACCGAAAACAGTTTTAAAATCAGATCGTCGAAGAATTCAATAAAAAAGACCTGTGAGGGAATTGCAAAAACTCTGAAGAATTCACTCCAGATAGATTTCTCCGGGAATTAATCCATCCTCAGGGAACTTTTCCAGGAATTATTGCATAGATTACTTCAAGCACTTCTCCAGCGATTCTTCCAAAGATTCTTCAAGCGATTTCTCCTGACATTCCTCTAATAAAAAATAAGAGATTCCCCTAAAGATTCCTCCAAGAAGATCTCTACAGAGATTTTTGCAGAATGTCAGAAGTTTCTCTATGAAACATTTCTTCAAGGATTACTTAAAATATTTCCACAGTGAATTCTCCAGACATTCCGCTGGTAGTCCTCTCAAGATTCCTCTAGGATTTACTTCTAAGATTTCCTCCAGGGATCGCTCCAGGAATTCTATTACGAATTATTCCAGAGATTCTACCATTCAATTGGGGATTTTACAAGAAATTATTTTATGAGTTCTTATAGGGATCGCTGGAGAAATTCTTGCAAGAGCCCAAGAAGGGATTCTCGAGGAAAGCTCTGGAGGAATTCCTTACAAAAATCCCCGGAACAGCATACATGCTTTTCAGTTACGCAGTCTCTATTTTTTTCAACGTTCTATTTATGATGAAGACTGCGTAGACGAAACTCATATTTCATTTATATATACAGTCAAATCTCTACCAGTTCATTCCTGAAACGATATCTACAGGAAACCATGTAGAGATTTTTCTGTAGCGATCCTTGGAGAAATTCCTGAAGAAAAAAGCTGGAGAAATCTCTGCAGGAATTCCTGTAAAGATTTGCATAGAGAAATCTCTGGAGGAGTCTTTGGATAGACTCATGTACTGCCCATAACTGCATATTTGTAACATTCGACAAAAGTAGGCATTGAGTAAATGGAATACCAAGAGTACATTTGATGGACAGTATGGGAGGAAACTAAAATTACTAAAAATTAACAGGAACTCAAAAGTGCTTATTTGAGGCTGATATTTTGTACAACTCATATCGCATACTAGGTGAATAGTCAGAAAATAATTCTGGTAGAAATTTCATTGCTGTTACATTACGAGGCTCATTTATAATCTCAATGTTACTGTTATGCGGGTATAATTACCAATGTGACAAAACAACTTGGTATTTTTTCGAATTTTCTAGAACAATCTCACAGATTTCAGTAAGCTGATCGAAAGTATTTATCATTTGATGACTCTCCATGGTATTAACTTCAATTTGTCAAAAATGTCGAATGTGACAAATATGCAGATATGGGCAGTGTAGGCATCCATGAAGGACTTGGAGACATCTTTGGAGGAATCACTGATGAATGGAGGTATCCTAGGAAGAATCGATGTAGAAATTTTGCAGGTGGAATCGCTAGAGAAATCCCTGGAAAAAAACCCCTGTAGATTTTTTGCTGGAAAAACCCCTGTAGATTTTTGTTGGATAAATCCCTGAAAGAATCCTTATAGGAGTATTAAAATAGAAAAATTTCTCGAAAAATCTAAGGTAAAATAACTAAAGAAATCCATGAATAGATTTTCAAAAAAAAAAATTATAGAGATTTTACTGTAGGATATGTAGAGATTTTTTTTAATGAAATCCATGGAGAAATTTTTAGCATAAGTTCTGATAATATTCTAGCAGGAATTAATGGAAGAATCTCTAGAGAAATTTCAAGAAGAACTCTTAGGGGAATCCATGGAGTATTATTGAAGACCCAGTACGAATCCCTGGAGAAATTCTTGGGGAATCCCTGGAAGATTACCTTGAGAAATCTTGAGGCGTTTCATGAAATTTCCTTGAGGAATTCGTGAGTTTTAGAACACCTGCAGAAATTCCTTGTGGAATCCTTGTAGAATTTCCTCGTAGAATCATCCCTGGAGGAATCCCGGAATAATTTCTGAACGAATCTCGAGAGAACTGCTTGGGGATATTTTTGTATGTATCCGTGGAGGAATCCTCGGAAAAAATTCTGAAGATATCAGCATGAGCATGAGCATGAGCATGAGCATAAATGACCGTACAATTCGTAGTTGCTACTCCATGATTGACCAGAGCAATCGAAGTTGCACAGTGATTTAGTGAATGGGGCTTGGGATTAGCTTACCAATCTTCAATGTGCACAAATCGAGAGCTCAAACTTTAGAAGTCAATAACGGCGCCGGCCACGTCCTTACGGTCATCGGGGAAGGGAAGGATGTTAGTTAGACAACCATTGGTTTTAGAGACCGAAGAATCTTCTGCATCTCCATAGTTGTCATGGAAAGGATATTGGGTTAGTGGGATAAGGTAAGGATCTGGGAGTCATCTTGAGTTGATGATGCGATCCTTGATATATTCACGCCTGACCGGATTCGCGATATTATTCGATAAATGAATTGTATGCCGAACAAGTGTTCATCGTTCGCCCTCGCAGGAGCAAGCAACGTGACCAAAGGATCAAACACTACTAACACTAATCACGCGATCCGCGACTCTTATATACTATCGTGCCGCGCGAGTGACGCGCAACACGATTGATCCTGTCCGCATCACTCGCCCCCGCAGGAGCAAGCAACGCGACCAAAGGATCAAACACTACTAACCTCGGAAAAAATTCTGAAGATATCACTAGAGAAACATCTTTAGTAATCCTTGAAGAAATTGTTTTAAGTGTTATTCATGGAGGAATTCCTGGAGAAAGCCTTGGAGATATCTGTGCAAGAATCCTTGAAGACACTTTCCTGGAGAAATCCTTGCAAAAGTCTGTGGAAAATTTTATAGAGGAATACCAGAAGAAATAACTTAAAAAATCCCTGGAGAAATCTCCGGAGAAATTTCGAAGTATTCCTAAAACGAATCCTGGAGGAACCCTTGGAAAAAATCCTGAAAGAATCCCAATAAAGATTTTGTTGGAGGAATCTACGAAGGAATCACTTAAGACATTTCTGCTGGAAACCTTTGCGAAATCTCTGAAGAAATCCTTATACATATTTTTTTTTGTAGGAATCCTTGTAAAAATTCCATGTCAACTCCCTGGAGGAAGCTATTCCATGCATGGCAAACAAAAGTTCTTCCTGAATGAATCTCTGGCAAAAGTCCTAGGGAACCCCAGAAGAAATCATTGTAGAGATTAAGGTACAGAATAGCTTGGATTATTTCTGGTAAAATACTTGGAGGAATGTTCGAAAAATTTCCTGGAAAAATCTTTGGGAGTGTCTCTGGAGATATTTCGAGAGGATGAGGACAGAAGGGCATGGGTTTGTATTCCATCGGATGAGCTCTCGGTAAATAACTGTAGAATCCATCATACAAATCATTTAAGGTTACTGGACTATATCCTTTGAATAACTCCGATGTGAACTACGTCGTGAGATCTAGATAACTTTTTGGAGGAAATCCAGAAGGAATAACTGGTATAAAGTCATAAGATTCCTCCGGATCCAATTAAAAACTAAAGTGCACAGTTACTGCAACAACTTCTAAAGAAAACTAGAAGTAATTGTTTTTGCAACTTCATGACGTTATCTGTATCTGAACTCTTGTTGGAATTTTAGAAGTGAGTACAATATAGTTCATATCATATCATAGAGCTTATTTTATATTATATACAATCGACTCTCCACAACTCGATATTCTCTAACCCGAAATACTCTATAACTAGATGGATTCTCCGGTTCCTTCGAATTTCCATACATTTTGCTCTCCATAAGTCGATATTTCTGTAACTCGATATCTCCACAAGTTGATGTTACGTGAGATGTGAATTTCTCTCCATAACTCGATATCTATTTTAATTTTTTTTTTCTTTTTTGGGGAAACGTGATTTAATTTTTGTTTGAAGGTGAATAAATACTTACAAGTTGTAATGACATGAAAATGATAAAAACTATTGTCAGTAAAAATAACGTGATTTTTCGAGCACTTCGAAAAATGTTTTCAAATAATAGTTTGTAAAATGCTATCAACAAAATAATACTGCTTTCTTACAAAAATGATAATAAAAATATTGGAAATACAAAAATTAGTTCCTTCGATTTTGTGTCGGTATATTCTATTATACCATAATTCTATAAGTCGATGGTCCCTTGAATATCGGAGTTATGGAGAGTCGACTGTAGTTTATATCGTAACATATATTTCGTGGATCGTGTAGTTAAAAGACACGGACACCGTCTTCAGCCATTTAGCTGCACAGACTGTTACTTAACACTAGACAAAGAATAAGCATGCTCCAATGGTACAGCCGAGAAACATTCCTCACGAAAAGTTTCAATGGCTGCAGCGGGAATCGAACCCACACCCCATGACACGATGCACTCATTGCCTGACGACACTAACCGCACGGCCACGAAGCCCACAAGTTCAGAGTTCATATCATATAAGAGCAATATAATGACGAGCGTCACGCGGAATTTACTACGCAGAATTAAAAAAAACTGAACAACTTTGCCGAAGATAAAACCTTCAAAAAAGAGTTCCTTCTGGAAATACATATAGGACGCCAGCACCACATGCTGGTTAAATTTTAAACGTATGTTCATGACTAATTCCTTATTCTCTCGAACAATTTTACCGCAGACAGCATCCTTCTATAAGTCGGGTCTCGGGTTTTCAAATCCGGACTCGAATGGTTCGGGGACGGATTTGAAGGCTAGAACATTTTTTCGAGTACGTCGGAATCGGGCTTGTAAAAATTCGGATTTAGGTGGACTTTAGTAAGAGTTGTGGTAAGAGTAACAACCAAAAAGCTTCCTTATGCATCAGAAAACGATGAATTTATCTATTTTTAAAACTCGGTCTTTTCTTACAAAAAATGCTTAGGTTTCGTGTCAGATTTGGATTTGGAACAGCGGATTTTTTTTCAAGTTCGGGTCAGGTCTGAGTACGGGTCGGGTCCGGGTTTAAAAAAAAATAAAGTAAGTCGGGTACGGGTCGTGTTTGAGCTCAAAAAATGTTGAAAACCCCCTCTAATAATTAACCTCTATCGGAAATACAAATCGACGTCAAATCCACCGGGTGCTCGAGCAACTTTGTGGAAGACAGCATCCTTCTAAATGACCCATAACGCGGGTACGTCACAGTTTCATGGTGCGTTATGGAGAAAAGATATACCAGTGAACCCTAGTCCTGACTGCTTTCAAACGAGAAGAACAGGATGTTCGAGTAATGAAGGAACACTTATTAATCCTTGTTACATTTTAAACCTTGTTGAAAGTGACAAGTCTCGGTTTCCCAGTTGCAGAGAATGATCTGACAATGATCGAGACAAGGAAAAAAATTGAACAATTTGTTTCATAATCCTTCATTCATTTTGATTCTCTAGTTTGAAGAAGTAGGGACTATGATTCTGATGCACGGACAATATCTGTGTAATTTCTACCGAAAGTTCCATATCGACCGCTAGCGCCACGCGGTGGTCGAGTTCTGAACTAAATTGTACTCATTTGCCAAGTCCTTATTCCTCCGGGAGCAACTTTTGATTGGAAGGGACTGCATCCTTCTTATTGTGCTACGCCAATCTCGCAGTATATCGCATAATTAAGCCCCTACCCCGGAAAGTTCAATATCGACGCTAGCGCCAACGCGGCGGTCGAAGTTTCTGAACTTAAACTGGTAATCCTCATGTGGAAGTTCTTATCCCTCCTGAGTCAACTTTGCTGAAGACTGCATACTTTCTTATGTGCTCGCAATTCTCGTAGTTATCGCATATTAGCCTTCTACCGGGAAAGTTCATATCGGACGACTAGGCGCCTACGCACAGCGGTCTGAGTTTCTGAACTAAATGTTATCTTCATGGTGGAAGTTCTTATCCTCCTGGAGCAACTTTGCTGAAGACTGGGCATCCTTTCTATGTGCTCCGCAATTCTCCGCAGTTATCGCATAATATAGCCCCTCCGGGAAGTTCATATCGACGCTAGCGCCACGCAGCGGTTGAGTTCTGAACTAAATTTGTTATCTCATGTGGAAGTTCTTATCCTCCTGAGCAACTTTGCCGAAGACAGCATCCTTCTATGTGCTCGCAATCTCGAGTTATCGCATAATTAGCCCCTACCGGAGTTCATATCGACGCTAGCCGCCACGCAGCGGTCGAGTTCTGAACTAAATTGTATCTCATGTGGAAGTCTTATCCTCCTGAGCAACTTTGCTGAAGACAGCATCCTTTCTATGTGCTCGCAATCTCGAGTTATCGCATAATTAGCCTCTACCGGAAGTTCATATCGACGCTAGCGCCACGCAGCGGGTCGAGTTCTGAACTAAATTGTATCTCATGTGGAAGTTCTTATCCTCCTGAAGCAACTTGCTGAAGACTGCATCCTTCTATGTGCTCGCAATCTCGAGTTATCGCATAATTAGCCCCTACCGGAAGTTCATATCGACGCTAGCGCCACGCAGCGGTCGAGTTCTGAACTAAATTGTATCTCATGTGGAAGTTCTTATGCCTCGCTGAGCAACTTTGCGAAGACAGGCATTCCTTCTATGTGCTCGCAATCTCGAGTCTATCGCATAATTACCCCCTACCGGAATTCATATCGACCGCTAGCGCCACGCAGCGGTCGAGTTCTGAACTAAATTGTATCTCATGTGGAAGTTCTTATCCTCCTGAAGCAACTTTGCCGGAAGACGCATCCTTCTATGTGCTCGCAATCTCGAGTTATCGCATAATTAGCCCCTACCGGAAGTTCATAATCGACGCTAGCGCCACGCAGCGGGTCGAGTTCTGAACTAAATTGTATCTCAATGTGAAAGTTCTTATCCTCCTGAGGCAACTTTGCGAAGACAGCATCCTTCTATGTGCTCGCAATCTCGAGTATATCGCATAATTACGCCCTACCGGAAGGTTCATATCGACGGCTAGCGCCACGCAGCGGGTCGAGTCTGAACTAAATTGTATCTCATGTGGACGTCTTATCCTCCTGAGCAACTTTGCTGAAGGACTAGCATCCTTTGTATGTGCTCGCAATCTCGAGTTATCGCATAATTAGCCTCTAACCGGAAGGTTCATATCGACGCTAGCGCCCACGCGGCGGTCGAGTTCTGAAACTAAATTGTATCTCATGGGAAGTCCTTATTCCTCCTGAACAACTTTGCCAGACAGCATCCTTCTATGTGCTCGCAATCTCGAGTTATCGCCATAATTAGCCCTACCGGAAGTTCATATCGACGCTAGCGCACGCAGCGGTTGAGTCTGAACTAAATTGTATCTCAATGTGGAAGTCCTTATCCTCCTGAGCAACTTTGCCGAAGACAGAATCCTTCTATGTGTTCGCAATCTCGAGTTATCGCATAATTAAGCCCCTACCGGAAGTTCATATCGACGCTAGCGCCACGCAGGTGGTCGAGTTCTGAACTAAATTGTATCTCATGAGGAAGTGCTTATCCTCCTGAGCAACTTTGCCGAAGACAGCATCCTTCTATGTGCTCGCGATCTCGAGTTATCGCATAATTAGCCCCTGCCGGAAGTTCATATCGACGCTAGCGCCACGCAGCGGTCGAGTTCTGAACTAAATTGTATCTCATGAGGAAGTGCTTATCCTCCTGAGCAACTTTGCCGAAGACAGCATCCTTCTATGTGTTCGCAATCTCGAGTTATCGCATGATTAGCCTCTACCGGAAGTTCATATCGACGCTAGCGCCACGCGGTGGTCGAGTTCTGAACTAAATTGTATCTCATGAGGAAGTGCTTATCCTCCTGAGCAACTTTGCCGAAGACAGCATCCTTCTATGTGCTCGCGATCTCGAGTTATCGCATAATTAGCCCCTACCGGAAGTTCATATCGACGCTAGCGCCACGTCGCGGTCGAGTTCTGAACTAAATTGTATCTCATGTGGAAGTTCTTATCCTCCTGAGCAACTATGCCGAAGACAGCATCCTTCTATGTGTTCGCAATCTCGAGTTATCGCATAATTAGCCTCTACCGGAAGTTCATATCGACGCTAGCGCCACGCGGTGGTCGAGTTCTGAACTAAATTGTATCTTATGAGGAAGTGCTTATCCTCCTGAGCAACTTTGCCGAAGACAGCATCCTTCTATGTGCTCGCGATCTCGAGTTATCGCATAATTAGCCCCTACCGGAAGTTCATATCGACGCTAGCGCCACGTCGCGGTCGAGTTCTGAACTAAATTGTATCTCATGTGGAAGTCCTTATCCTCCTGAGCAACTATGCCGAAGACAGCATCCTTCTATGTGTTCGCAATCTCGAGTTATCGCATAATTAGCCCCTACCGGAAGTTCATATCGACGCTAGCGCACGTCGCGGTCGAGTCTGAACTAAATTGTATCTCATGTGGAAGTCCTTATCCTCCTGAGCAACTTTGCCGAAGACAACATCCTTCTATGTGCTCGCAATCTCGATTATGCATAATTAGCCTCCTACCGGAAGTTCATATCGACGCTAGCGCCACGCAGCGGTCGAGTTCTGAACTAAATTGTATCTCATGTGGAAGTGCTTATCCTCCTGAGCAACTTTGCCGAAGACAGAATCCTTCTATGTGTTCGCAATCTCGAGTTATCGCATAATAAGCCCCTACCGGAAGTTCGTATCGACGCTAGCGCCACGCGGTGGTCGAGTTCTGAACTAAATTGTATCTCATGAGGAAGTGCTTATCCTCCTGAGCAACTTTGCCGAAGACAGCATCCTTCTATGTGCTCGCGATCTCGAGTTATCGCATAATTAGCCCCTACCGGAAGTTCATATCGACGCTAGCGCCACGTCGCGGTCGAGTTCTGAACTAAATTGTATCCCATGTGGAAGTTCTTTGGTCCCCGAAACAAGTTTGCTGAAGACAGTACATTCCTATATGGCCTGCATCTTACACAATTTGGTGATGACTGCAGATTTCTGGAATGAGTGTACTGAAATTCCACGTGGCCAAACATGGTCCCCTTCGTAGCCGATTCCCGGTGGCCACTGGATCCGGAACCGGTATTCCAGGTAGTGATCAGAATCTTGAGGAGTATATCTTTCGAATGCGGCATAAATTTCATTATTCGGTTGATATTTCGCTGATTTATAGGGGTATACATTTCTGGGTCATAATGACCCCAGTATCTTATTAAGTTGTTTTTCTTAACATCCGCGGAAGGTTAAGTATCCACAAGATTTTGCTAGAAATCTTCAGAATACAACTAGAAAATCACAGCATTCCGGTAGAAACTTACAGGACGTCTGAGACCTTAGGCATTTACAAAGAAATTACAGATGTTGCACTGCTTTTAAAGCAATTAATTATACCTCTTCCTCTTCTTTTTGTTGGCATTTCGTCCTCACTGGGACAGAGCCTGCTTCTCAGCTTAGTGTTCTTATGAGCACTTCCACAGTTATTAACTGAGAGCTTTCTTTGTCAAAGTTCGTATATCGTGTGGCAGTTGCGATGATTCTCTATGCCCAGGGAAGTCAAGGAAATTTCCATCTCGAAAAGATCCTGGACCGACCGGGAATCAAATCCAGACACCTTCAGCATGGCTTTGCTTTGTAGCCTCGGACTCTAACCACTCGGCTAAGAAAGGCCCCTCGTAAGGATCCCGCATAAAACCTTTAATGTCCGATAGGAATACCCAGATTTCGCTCAATATTTTCAAGATTGAGCTGAAAATTCCCAGAAGCTCACTATAAGAACATAGAATTCCGTAAGGATTCTTCAGTATACAGCTAGAAAACTCTTAAACCTAGATAATGATCACCAGGATATCATTAGGGACATTTTGATCCATGTGGCCTACAAGCTTAATTAAAATCTTGATATGGCACGCATTATACTAGCCTGAGAAACATTGGATTGTTTCTTCAAATATCTAACATTATACAGAGTCTCTATCATATTCATCGCACGCTTTAATTACCTTATTGAAAATAAAGTGTGTTTTCGACTGTATTTGCTTGTGCCATGGTGGCGAAACAGCTTATAGAAGCAGCTTGTGAGTCAATTGTTCACCTAGGTATTGGCAAAAATATTCTATAAAAGCTAAGAGACCCGACGCTGCTTTTACGTGTGCTATACATGTAATTCCATGAAAAAAGAACTAGCTCACTGACGAAAAAGAACTAGCGAGACTTTTTGTTGCTCTTCTGTCGATGTTTGTGCTTTGTTCGAAAGAGCTTTTCCAAATTCGAAGAAGAATGTGTATCACCTACCGGTATACTCAAGTGGGCTGGTCATACAGCGTGAATGCCAGAGATAAGATATTGGAACTGTTGTTGAGATACTCATAGATTAATGACTTTATGAAAACGCTCACGACCTTTTAGAAATAGATAGGCGCATACGGTTATTCTAGAAGTTTGTGCAATTTGAGGAAATATTAACGAAAATTGAGCTCTGGAATACGAGAAGCATGAAGCTGACTTGCTTTCAAATGACTAATACAAAACACACATATATATATTTACAAAAGTCTAAAAATTTTAATGGTTCTCAAAAATGATGCCAAAAACGGATCCATTTTGTTGCAAAAATCGGGGGGTGCCAAAATGGAGCATGCCAAAAACGGAAACCACTGTATGTCAAAACATATCAGAGGACGATTCCAAAATAAAATATTGGTTTCAAAGGGGCAAAAGTCAAGTAGTTTGGGAAGCACTGATTTAGAACGATCAAAAATTTTTTCGCAGAAAAAATATTCATATTCAAGCGGTAATTTTGCACAAAATGGTCTATGTAATAGGGGCCTCCCTTAGCCGAGTGGTTAGAGTCCGCGGCTACAAAGCAACGCCATGCTGAAGGTGTCTGGGTTTGATTCCCGGTCGGTCCAGGATCTTTTCGTAAAGGAAATTTCCTTGACTTCCCTGTGCATAGAGTCGTATCCTACCATACCTGCCGTACGATATACGAATGCGAAATGGCAACTTTTGAATTTTGACAAAGAAAGCTCTCGGTTAATAACTGTGGCAGTGCTCATAAGAACGCTTAGCTGAGTTGCCAGCTCTGTCGCAGTGGGGACGTAATGCCAAGAAGAAGAATAAGAAGAAGAATGACTCATAACCCCGAATAACACTATTCTGAATTGAATGCCCAGCAATACTAGAATTATGGGTTATGGGTCGTTCAGGTATATGGAATCCGGGGGTGACGGCATTCTGTGTAATGGGGTGGAATCCTATGAGAATCTTTGAGACTCCTATCGAAATTCTTTGGAATATCTTATAAATCGATTTTTCATGGGGTTTTTGTCCATAAAAAATGAAGTACCGGGTACCCCCGTTGATTTGACCACGTTTATTCTGAACACTTTTCAATCTGTACCCCGCTAATTAGCACATCGTTCAGATTAAAAATGGTTCAAACGTCATTTAGCTTATGGAACGGAGTGAAGTGAGATGGAACGCTGTGGAACGGAAAGCATAAACAAAACAAAACTGTGAAAGAGGTAACCAGAAACACGTTTCCAGGGTGACTAGATGTTCAAATTAAAAATGAACCCCGATGGTTTGCATGAAGTACCGTTCAAATTAACGGGGGTGCACAGTATTTTCAAAAACTAATATCGCCTCAGTGCCCACTAATACTCATTGAAGATTTTTGAAACTAAAGGGCTTTGAAAACATTTATACAAATGTCCAAATACTACAATACCCATGCAAATTTTTCATCTAAACCTACTGTTTAAAAAAATTAATCTGGCAAAACTTCTAACCTTTTTAAGATTGTCGGTTTGTTTTACAAAAATGCTATACATTAAATACTTCCATGACCACGTCTTTCCGAGCACTGATTTTTTTTTTGTGGGACACCCTTGTTCTGACGAATAATCATGGTATTGATTTTTCTTTCGCAGAGAAATTCCTGATGATGAAATGGAAGGGCCTACGAGATAACTTTCGTGTTGAACTGAAGAAAGAATACTTCTCTCCGCCGGATAACCGATATATCTCCAAATGGGTTCACTACAAAAGCTCTCGTTCCTTCGAGATCAGGTTCTGGCCACATTGGACCAGAAGCTAGAAAGCGACAGCCACGACGAGTTGAACCAAATAATGCAATTCGTTCAGAGCGCCACCCACGAGGTCCCGCCAACCACCGCCGAATCCCGTGCCAACGAACATTCGTACGCAAACAGTGACATCGATCCTCGGAGTTCAAAAAGGTTAAGGAAGAACGTGAGGAATCCCGCGACGCTGATGCCTCGGATGATGGCGAGTTCTATTTCAGCCACTTCCAAGAACCGGATCACGAACCTCGCCGACCAGAACAATCTACCGGAAATCACAATCACGTCCAAACAAATCCCCACTCCGCCGATAAATCTCCAGCAGCGAAAACGTCCATCTGTAAGCTCCCAGGAATCTCCGGTCCCACCGGCCAAGGTCCCTTCCAAATCCCCAGCAGGGAATCCCCCACGACGATGACTATCACTTCCTGATGAGCATCCATCCGTACCTGAAGCAGCTGCCGCTACCGGTCAAGCTCAAAGTTCGCTTGCAAATGCAGCAGGTTCTGTTCAACGAGCTGATGAAGCAACCGCCGATCGTCGACGAAGAGGACTAGGAAGGAACGTCCACCGAAAGGGTCCCATTCTCAGTATAGTATAGTTGTTAAGATGTGCCATATACGGATCGAACCGAAAGCCAATGATCGATGATCTCTCTCTTTTTTTATCTCGCTTCTTTTGATTGTAATGGAATTCGTTAAGACTTGGATTAGTTGTAGATGAGCCTTTCGTGCGCAATATAAATAGATTCCCTTCGATTGGGAATCTATCAGAAGCTGCGTGTGTTGTTTTTTTTTTCTATGTAACTTATTTGAAAGAAAAGGGTAATGTTGGGTTACAGATGATGAAGAGGACCAGCATTGGGTGAAGCAATTAAGGTGAAACAGTTTTGGAAATCAACTTCTAAGATTGCACTAGAACTTCAAAGGCACAAATCTCGCGAAGAAAGCATCCAACAGCAGTGCACTTTTTATTTTGGCTTTGTGCACTAGCAGAAAGCTGAAAATAAGAAGATCAGAAACGTTTGCAAACTATTTCTCCAGTTAAGGCCCAAGTCAGTGGCGCGTCTGAAATGCGCGCGGGCTACTTTGATCGCAATTTTAACAAATTTGAGTACTTTTTTCAAAATTCTAAACTCACTTGTCTCTTCGAAATTAAAAGGAGATTATTTCTTGTGAAGAAACCATGTTCATAAAGTTATTAGATTTAGCTGGAATGTCTTTGAGTGGTAATGAAATGCCGAAAATATAAGACATTGCTTGCTATTTCATCTGATAGAAGCTGTTTGGGGGCATATTTTTGAAAATTGGAAACATCCATCGATAGATATTTCCTCAAGGATTATTCCTGTAAAAAAATATTTCCAATAAAATTAGGCAGGAAAACGGGAATGTCTTTTAAACGCGATTTAAAAATCATCATTTTTCTCATAAAATTAGCCATCAAGTTTGCCAACGATAGCCATGCAACGATCGATGAATCAGGCAAAGTTCATCCAAGTGGGCAAAATGAATTCTAGGAGTAATCCACGTTGCAGCTAATGGGAAACTTTCTGGTGGTTGATGAGTTTTGATGATAGAGATATTTTTGTTTCTTGGATAAGTACAATTTCATGGTGAAAGTTCATAATGATACTTATTTCACTACTGGACTATCGCAAAAGTTTTTACAAGTGCGGGAACGCTAATGAAAGTGCATGAAAGTGCGCGATGGCATCAATCGGGTCAGTTACTTCAGCGGGATTATTCATCGCAGTCCAAAGAATAAATTGATTCTGAAGAACATGACTATTGATTCGAAGCAATCTCGCACTTTTGTTCCCCAGTTCAGCAGTGAAAGAAAATACAACAACTTGATAAACTTTTGCGCGAGTTAGAAATTGATTTGACGCTTCCACACTAATTATGATTTGCATGAGGGAACAGATGTCAACAATATATAAAATTATGTTTGCTAAACCTGATAAGGAAAGTGTTGTTATGTTCCATGGTTATTTGAAAATGATGAGTAAACTACCTATCTAACTGATGCTTTTCTGAAATAACCAATTTGGAACTGCTTCCAATTGTAATATTTGAAATTATATGAAAATTCGCATGCCCACCCTAGCCGTTGAAGAAATGAACCGTTACTCTTTGAACGTGGCAAAGGATGGTATTACCATGGATTGGTGGTGCGCTCGTAAGACATGCAGTTGTTTGCCCCAAGATTATTTGGTTTTCTAATATGAAAGCATTACATTTGTTTATATACCAATGAATTGCTGAGAAAATTTGCAATCTATTGGTGCTAATTATAAGGCTGAAAAATAAAATTCATAGCATACTTTTTCAATTTCCATTTCATGCGCAAATGATTTCCGCTGCA
This sequence comes from Aedes aegypti, assembly GCF_002204515.2. Taxonomy (NCBI): domain Eukaryota; kingdom Metazoa; phylum Arthropoda; class Insecta; order Diptera; family Culicidae; genus Aedes; species Aedes aegypti. Next base: position 23,450 of record NW_018735173.1, read on the forward strand.
ACAGCAGTGGGCCGTGGGAAGAAGGAATACGAAAACCGACCAACAAGCGATAAATGAAATGTGTTCATCTAACTGTGAGTCATTTTGCTAATGATGTAGGATGGGTGATCTGTTGATATTGATATTGGTATCACGTGTTGATTACTTCGAGCCTCGAATTCTTGGATCAATTTTAATTTTATCTGCAAATTGTTCTGAACAAATCTTCTTAATTTTGTTGAATAAAATATATTGGGGGATTAGAGTTTCTAAATTAGTAAATAATACGTCATAAGTCATTTTTAATTTCAGAGCGGTCGGTTCTCAGCTTGCTCCTGGCGATCAACATGCTCGTGCTGTATGTATCAAGCGAGCGTGCTTGTGCGGAATGTACTAAGTATACGATGCAACTGATCTTGAATTAAATATTTCATATTACAATTGGCATTGGAAATTCCAAGTAAATATTTGTATCTCATGGCTTTCTAAGTGGGATGCCCGACATTCATTGAAAATATTCTAATTGTTTGTGGCTGAGAACTTTGGACAGACAATTTGAATGTGATTATTGGGAATTTGTTGAATATTTTCCAATTACTGGTAGACACTGAAATAGGCTGCAATATGAAAAGATGATTGCTTAAAAAGTCTTTGATAAAGTGTACAATATTTTGAAATACATCGAGTTGAAAACAAACAAAGCTATGACAAGAACACTATTTGTATGACATGTAGGTTTATTAAAATAAATCCTAATAATATTTGAGATTTTTATGGAATAATTTGAATATTTCCGAATACCTGATGACAAATGAGCATTCCAGACAAATATTTGAATGAGATGAGGAGCTTTACCAACATTTTGAGTAATACATTACATGCAAATGAAATAAGGGTTTCTAAAATAAACGGTTCAATATATAAACGAAATGAGAATTTTCTAGTAAACTCTCGAATATATGAATGCTCTCTCGAAACATTCGCATTTTTTCAGCAACTTAGAAATACTTGTGTTTTGTGGAATTCTTTAAATTATTCTGATATTTGATGGCGATTGAGAATTTCTGACTTATATTTGAATGAGATTAGAATATTAGAAAATTTCTGAAAAAATAGAGTATCTCGTCAGTCATATTTGCAAAAAAGAATGTTTTAGAAGAAATTCTGAAGTATGCATGATTGAGATAAGTATTTTTTTAATGCAATTTTAAATAAGACGTCTCAATATTATATGAATATAATTAAATAAATTATTTAAACAATATATGCTCCTTTTTTAAGAATTACCGCTGAATGTTTGACTGAGATGAGAATATTTTCAATGACTCCGGAATAATTCAGTTATTTATGAAAATTTTGAATATTTCTGAATATTCGATGTTATTTGAGAACTTCTGGCAAATATTTTAATGCGATGAGGATTTTGAAAAAATTAGGTATAACAAAATATTTAAATGAAATGAGTTTCTCGTGAATAATATTCATATATGGTTTCTGAATGAAATTTTGATAAATGTATTAATAAGATGAGTATTTTTATTTCACTTCAATATTTAAAATATCATGGAGTTCTTTGGAAAAAATCCGAATTATCGATGGCAATATAAAATTTCTGACAAATATTTTAATGAGATGAGGATTTTTACGAAAATTCTGAGAAATATAAGAATGCGATAAGTATCTCGTAAACAACATTCGAATAAGACTGAATTTCTAAAATAAATACGGTATCTTGCATGAATGATACGAGTGTTTTCTAAATAACTCTCGACTATTTGAATGATCTCTGGAATCTTCCGCATATTTTCGAATATCTGCGAATTTCAAAGATTCTGACAACTTTTTCAATAAGATAAGAATATAAGAAAATTTCTGAATTATAGGAGATAAACATCTCGAAACTAATATTTGCATATAAAGAAGTGTTTCAAAAGAAATTCTGACGAGAATGGGATAGATATTTTCTTAATATAATTTCAAATGATATGAGTGTCAGAAAATTTCTTAATAATATATGAATAAGATGAGTATCTCATGAATGACAATTGAGTTATATGCTTTTTACAGGAATTCCGCTAAATGTATGACTAAGATGAGTAATTTTTTAATTACGCCGGAATACTCGAATAATTTATGAAATATTTTGAACAGTCACGAATTATCGATGCCATCATGCCAATCGAGAATTTCTGACAAATATTTTAATGAGAAGAGGATTCCAAAATATTTCTGAAAAATATATAAATGTGATGGAAATCTGTAAATGATATTAAAATTATAGAAAGGTTTCTTGAAGAAATTCCTAGAAATGTGTAAATGCGCTGAGTATTTTTTCAGTAACTTCTAAATTCTTGAGTGTTTGTGGAATTCTTCAAATTATTCTGAATACTTGATGGTGATTGAGAATTTCTGGCATATATTTGAATAGAATATTAGACAATTTCTGAAAAAAAATTGGAGTATC
>NW_018735174.1:0-25797 GCF_002204515.2 Aedes aegypti
ATGCGATGGCCATTCCGGGTGCAAAAGCCTATGCATAAATATCCGCAGCCCCCTTCCGAATACAATCCATTCCAGTTTTCGCCCCGGGGCAAACAAGTTTCCTCATTCTCTCTGCTCGGACCGGGGCAACACAACAGCATCGTTTTCCCGAAAAGTTGTGCGAAAACTTTTTTCATCAGCTATTATAATTTAGTGGATGTATTTCCCTGAACGGTTCTCCTTCCTGTTTCTCGACCATGATACCAAGGTCTAATCCCTACCACCGACCGGCACACAGTGGCCCATAGCTGGTTCAAAGATGAAAAACGAAGTTCAAAAATTAATTAAAGAACAATTTTCTTGATATCTTCAGTTTTGAATAGCAATTCCCAAACTTTTAAGATCGATTGGTGTCCTCTATATTCAACAACATTTCAATTCTTTTTAATGTATTCGAAACCTCTGAGCAGAATCTTGGAGTACCTTGTACCTTTTAATTCCGCCCTCATAGCTTATCTTTGGCAGATACGCGTATTTCGACTACAACTTGCAGTCTTCTCTATGTGTAAGTTACTCGTATCCACTGGATACGTGTAAGTAGGTACGAGTAACTGACACTGAAGAAGACTGCAAGTGATAGTCGAAATACGCTACGAAAAAATCTGCCAAAGATATGCGATAAGGGCGGAATTATGAGGTGCAAGGTCCTCCAATCTATTTTATTTTTAAACATTTCTATACTTTTAGATGTTGATATCGTTTAATTGAACAAATTAAAGAAATATGTTGATTCAATTCATTTTTTGTCATATGTATTGAATTTATCGATTTGTTTGTTTCTGCGACCAATTCCATCGAAATGATTTCTGAAATCATGTTTTGTCGATGGTCAGAATTTGCATGGAGCGCGGCTACTGTGCAACAGTACAATAAACACAAAATAGGGCAAGCAAACGTTTTCCCCGGACGAGTCACCACCGAACGAGCAACGATTCATTTTCTCCAAATTTTCAGGCCAACTCATTTCGAATTTTGGTTTCCAACCCCCCAATCAACGGCACCCCGGTAGCAACCCTCCCTGTCCTCCTTATGCTCCTGAGAGGGATGAAGTGTTGAACTATTATGTGGTTGGCTAGGGAAGAAGCGGGTGGAACCAAATCACTTTTCCGCTCACACCTCTCACAATCCCGGTGATGTTCTTCATCTTTCATGAACCTGGGCACTAGGGGTAGGCGATATGCGTTTGTTTTCATGTCGGCAACCGGAATTTGGGGAAAATGTGCACCCAACATCATTATGGTTTTTTGGAGTGATTCTAGAAGGATTTTTCACATGAACTCTTAGCGGTTTTCCATAATATCCATTCTAGGGTGTTTCCCATCCTTTACGGATGCTTCAGGAATGTTTTTAATTTTTTCTACTAAAATAATGGTGATAATTCCTCAGAAAACTGTCAATCTCTATGGATATTTCATTCAGTTTTCCAGAAATTTCCAAAAATTCTTGCACGGTTTCATTCAGAACTTACTCCGAGAATTTCTGCAAAGAATTATTGTGGTGGTATATGCAGATTTTTCTTCAAAATCTCCATAGTGATTCTATAGGATTTTTGTTTTTAAAATTATGCTTTGAATATAAATGCAGAATATGAGCACTACAACTAGTTTCTCAAAAATTAAAACGTGAAAAGCAGGCAATTTCAACGATCCTGATATGAAACTATTTGGCAGGATTGCAAAAAGGAATTAAAAAAGTTTTATTCAATCAGGAAATAAATTTTTTATAATAAAATTTCTCAATTAAACCCTTGCTCCAAGTTTTTTTTTCGGAAGTTATCTAAAGTTTTGAAGAAAAAACTCAAAATCCAATTCCTTACTCATTAGGAAAAAAACTCAAAAGCTTGCTATGCAGTTTGAATGCGCGAATAATTTTGATTTAGAACTCACTAGTCCTATCAAGTTACTAAGGGGTTAGAAAGTGATCGCAATCAAGAGAACGTTTGATGACCTATCATGGGATGCTGGGGAACTGATTTGGAAAAAATGAGAACTATTATTAAAAATAATCAAACATATGGAAGCCCCTGACGATGATGGAATTGTCTACACCCTCAATAAGAAACTTGCAGAATGCAGCTTTAATTCTTAGTTGATATATTTAACAGTTTTTTTTTTTGATTTCAATTAGCATATTTTCCTGACAACTGGAAAATGCTAAGGTTGTACCAATTTTTAAAACCAGACAAAAATCTTGCAAAAGCTTCTAGCTATCGTCCAATCAGTTTGTTTTCCTTCAGTAGTAAACTTTTTGAAAAGGTCATTTTGAACAGAATGATGGTCCACATCAACGAAAATTCAATGCTTGCCAATGAACAGTTCGGATTCCGCCATGGACATTCGAAAACTCATCAACTTTTACGTGTAACAAAATTTGATGCGTTCTAACAAATCTGAAGGCTATTTTATTGGTCATGCTATTGTATGCATAGAAAAACATACATTGTTAGACCAATCCAAGTTTATCTGTCAAGTCGCACACTTCAAGTTAATTATCAAGGTTTCCAAAACACAACATATATACCTTCAAGTAGACATGTTGTCACGATGAGAGGGGTCCAATAAATTGGTCATATGAAGATAAGTATATAAGGCTCATGCTAGATAAAAAAGCATTTTTCGAGAATTACATTGTAGATATTCAAGTCAAATGTAACAAATAATGAAAATACATTTATCCTATGATTTACAGAAAATAGAAGCTTTTTCTTGAGAACATGCTTTTGATCTTCAAACAAATTTTCAGGCCAGCCATTTTGTTTGTTGTATCAATATAAACTTGCTGTTGTAATAACAGAAAGAAATCTCTGTAGACAATTTCAAATGAAATTTTGAAAATGATTTCGAAGCTCCCTCTCTGGTATAGTACTTATGAGTTACATAGAATGTTGAAATAAAATTATCAGTAATTTTAGACAAAAATCGTTTCAACCATCTGTTGTTACGATAAATGAGTTGCATATTTAGTAGGTTAAGTAAATTGAAAGCGATTTTTTTCTCCTTTGAGTAGGTGAACTCAATTCACCTGCAAAATCACGGAAATGCAACGGCAAATGAAATGTAACAAGTTGTTAAAAAGATAATACAGTTATGTCCCGATTTTGTCAGCCCCATGCAGAATTTAGGGTTGACAAATTCGGAAAAGAGCTAAAATCGGGAAAAATAAGTTCGACTGGTTTCAAGTTTTATTTTCACTTAAGGACTTGGTTTTAATATAAACATTGTGTTTTTAACTTCAATTTTCTATGTACCGTGATGCGAGGCAACATTGGTCAGTTTCTTGAATAATTACTGAAAATTTCAGATTTCAAAATTTTGGTCTTTAGATTATTGTATGGACGTGGCCAAGGTCATAATTGACTTTATGCACCCAATTTTGCTAGTATAGACGAGCTTACTCTGATTAAAATAAATATCAATTTTAGGGCTGACAAAATCGGGTAAAAAGGATGCTAAAATCGGGGGTAGATAAAATCGGGGGTAGACATAATCGGGGGCTGACAAAATCGGGTCATTACTGTATCTCAATTTATTTCTACCCAATTAGGATGGTAGTGTTGCCTAACACAGAACACCTTGATATAAGAAATAAATGTAATGTTTGAAATGATATAAATAAAGACATTAAAAAAGGTTGACCAATCGATTAAGGCGAAGTAGGCCGTCATTGAAATTTGATTTTGCACTGACACACCTGAAAAAGTATTAGCATACTCTATGCATGTTAGCTTGTACAGTGATACTTTTTCAAGTCAATATATCGTTTTGTCTCAAATTCCGAACAGACTCATATTCCGAACACTCGGTTTATGTATGGTGGTTTGGTTGAAATGTTTCGCTGAAATATGTCATTACTACTCCTGCGGTATAAGTGATATTGGAGACGTTAAAATTGAATTGCAATTGACTGCCATTTCCTTGTTATTTGGTGACATATTTCAGCGAAACATTTCAACCAAATCGCCATACAAAAACCGAGTGTTCGGAATATGAGTCTGTTCGGAATTTGAGACAAAACGGTATTGTTTTTACGTAAAAGTACGGAACAACATTTTGATTCAAATGTAGCGTACCGGGGCACTCGACACTGGTTTCGGATTATTGAACAATCTTTTTTTCCTTCTCCACAATTTTATTTATTATTAGGCACACTAAAAGTCATCACAATTCACTAGCTTTCCGCCCTTAGAATCGTTCTTAAGGAATCGATGGAGACACTTTCACTTTTCCCCTCGATTCTGATCGCGTATGTGGGTGGTTCCACCAATATGCCGAAATATACTTTATCCACCTTATATCACTATCAAACACTCTCGACCCGGAATGACCTGCTCGTCAATTTTTGGCAGAAAATGCCCACTGAACTTTGAACGAAAATGTCAAATACAAAAAGTAGGTTTAACCCGAACGCCACACCTCCTGGAACGAACCGTCAGAACTGGGGGCGTCGTACACACCCGGACCCCTCCTGTAACGAACCGTCAGAACTGCGCCCGCCGCCAGCGATCGGGGCGTTTTATCGCGCTCCCGCGGGGAACTCAATCTCCCAATCTGAAAATAAAGAGCGGAAAGAGAAAAGCCAAAACGAGCGTCGCTTTGGCTCGGTTAGTGCAGCCATGTGACCGAGACCTTGTTGGGGCGTTCAGTCAGCGCTGTTGACACACAAACAAAATTAAAACAAAAACATTCTCCGGCATTGGAGCACGTTAACGAGCAACAAGCAGTAAGGTTCTTGTCTTCTGCTTACATCGCTTGTTTCTAGTTAACCTAGTGAAAACCCACATCTGATGAAATCCACTAACTTGCGTGGAACATCATCGAAAAAATAAAAGGGTTCTTTCTTAGATCAATGGTGATCATTATTCTTTCGAATTATTCAATACGGGGAGGGGAATGCTTCCTTCGGTCGGCAGGACTGCTACATCCGCCCCCCTTAAATTAAGTTTTTATTTGCGAAGCAAAGAAAAACTTGCAGTAGGCATTTGGCTAGCGTAAAGAGTATCCCTAGGACTATTCTACATTCTTAAACAAAATATAATTAAGATTTTTTTTTTCAAATGCGTACTAATCTATTCCTTACTTCTTTCCCTGCTCTAAGATGATTCACCTACTTCCTTGCCGCTTGAGTCTGTCAGAATGCCGCTTCGTGTTTGTGTTCCAATAGAAATTCCCTCGAACGAAACTGGATTTCGAGCCCCGAAGGTTGTCCATTGAACGAAATCTCCCAATCAACCGGCAAGACCAAAAACCGGAGTATCTTCCAAATAGTAACTAACATCCTTCCATTGCACGTAACCTTCTATCTGAACAAAGTCGTTTCCATGTGTTGAGTAACCTTAGCCACCAATCACCATTCCGATTCCATCGAACCACTCTCAGAGATTCGTCGAGTGTCTCTCTTCCTTGTCACCGTTCAACATGGCAATTTAAGCAGCAACAGCCCAGCATTTCTCCATCGGCGCCAAACCAACACCTTCAAACGTGTAAACCTTGTTCGTCTTGATCGGACAACCCCCAACGGCTCGTCCTTGTCGGCATGACTAGCATCACAGACTACCGCTTCATGATCCTCCTGACCCTATTCTGTCCCTACGAAATTTCCGTCTCCTATATCAATTAAGTCAATTAGTCAAATAAATAGTAAAAAGATTTTTTTTTCTTTCTAAAGTATAGTTTTTTGTTTTCTTAGAGTAAAAAGTATGGATTAAATACGAACTATATATTTCCTTTATTTTTTTTTTAATGGCATTTAATTTCTGTTTTTTTTTGAAATACTTTTTTTTTTTCGAACATTCCTTATTTTTTTTATCGAATATTTGTTTTTTTTTCGAATGTTTTTTTTTCGAACATTTCTTATTTTTTTTTATCGAATATTTGTTTTTTTTTCGAAAATGTATTTTTTTTTGCCTTTTTTCTTAATAGATTTAACAAATGCAATATTTGTTAAATATCTCAAATATCAATGGACACTCTTGATTAGCCTTATGCCTTCGGCAAATTATGTGACAAACCAAAAATCCAAAACAAATGAACACAATTGAACCAACTTAAGAAAATCATCTGTGTCAGCCAAAAACAAATTGAATTTCATATCCCATCAAATGTGGATTTCCCTATATAAATAATTTTTTTCCTACGCTGCCGGAGAAAGTTGTCATATTGTTGCAGGGATGCAAGACAATAATCTATCCCTCTTGCATATCTGCGAAATCTTAAAGGAAAAAAATAAAAATTAACTCACCGAGCCTCTAGGTACCTCACTTTTTTTTTCTCCGCTTGTTGTGGCGAGTCCTCGGCTGCCGGCATTGCTCCACCCCTCTCCCTTTTGAGGTTGTAGGTTGGACCTGTAAGTATACTCCATTTTCCCTTGATTAGCCTGCGTATAAACATGTTGTACAAATCATTCCATATTATTTTTATAGAGGATATGGGCTCCTCTAGGTTCTCTTAAAATTTTATTATTTCAAAGAGGTTTTGGATTTCCTCTTTCGTCAAAAATTTTTAGACATTTCCTTTGTCTCTTTTCTGTGTTTAAAATTTCTCATAGTTTCTTTTAAATTTGCAGGGGGCTTTTTGTAAACCCTCTCTTAATTCTCTTAAGTTTTCATATTTCCATCATATTAATCCTCTTCTATTCTAGTGGGCTTCGTGGCCGAGTGGTTAGTGTCTCCAGGCAGTAATCGATTCGTGTCATGGGGTGTGGGTTCGATTCCCGCTTCAGCCGTCGAAACTTTTCGTCAGGAATGTTTCTCGGCTGTGCCACTGGAGCATGCTTGTCCGTTGTCTAGTGTTAAGTTACAGTCTGTGCAGCTAAATGGCTGAAGACGGTGTCCGTGTCTTTTTTTTATTACATTAATATCCAGAGTATGTATTTCAGGACCCAACCAGTTTCATATTCTTTTCCTTTATGGATCTGCTTATCAATGTCATTATTCCTGCTATTTCCCATTTTCATTGCGAAGAGTGTCTTTTTCCTCTTCGATGCTTTGTTATTCTTTGAAGGGTGTCTTTTCCTCTTCATATGTATATTCTCTTTATACTCTTTCTATTCACATTTATATTGCTTTTCATTGCGAAGAGTGTCTTTTTCCTCTTCGATGCTTTGTTATTCTTTGAAGGGTGTCTTTTCCTCTTCATATGTATATTCTCTTTACACTCTTTCTATTCCCATTTATATTTTCATATTTCCCACTTTTCCAGAGGGTAACGACCCTTACAGAATAGTTTCCTATTCTGGTTTTTCCAGCCCTTCGGTACGTTCAAAACTGAGTTTGACGGACGCATTCTTGTTATAATTAGCTGTAGGCACGTCACTTCTCTGGTTGATGCCCCACGCCCCTAATTTTTCATTTCAAGGTTCAACTGTTATTCCTTGGTTCAAATTTACCTTAAGTATATTATGTTTTTTCTTATTTTACCACTTTACTCGGAGTGGTGTTATTTTCATTGTCTCTTTCTTTTCCGGTTTTCTTGACATTGGCGATATTGTTTGTGTTATATTTTCTATCGCTACTTCTTTTTCTGGTGTTGGATCCATATAGGTTTCTCCCATTTCTTGTACTAATGAGCGGGGTGGCACTGGTGGCAGAGCCCTTACTTCGTCCAGTGCTTGTTGCTTGTTGCTCGTTAACGTGCTGAAAACCCACATCTGATGAAATCCACTAACTTGCGTGGAACATCATCGAAAAAATAATAGGGTTCTTTCTTAGATCAATGGTGATCATTGATCTTTCGAATTATTCAATACGGGGAGGGGAATGCTTCCTTCGGTCGGCAGGACTGCTACACAAATGCCGAACACTGTGTTCATTCTGTCTCATATTCCGAACACCTTGATTCGAATTCCGAACAGCACGAATAAATCGTAGTCAAATGAATAATTTCGCAAATAAATTTATCTGAGCTAGTTTTACTGGTCTCGAACTAGAGAATCATCACTGCTCCCGAGGTTTAAAATAGATAGGAAGATGATTACCGTTTTGACTCATATTCCGAACACTTAAGGCCAACAGTGACTTAAAAAGCATCTGATAGGCATGAATTAGCTGATTTTTGTGGAAATTTCAATTTCTTTGCAAAGTCTAACCGTTAGCTGTTGGGTGTACTGAAAAAAATGTTCATTTAAACTTGTTCATTATTGTTTTTACGTAAAAGTATGGAACAACATTTTGACTCAAATGCCGAACACCTTGATTCAAATTCCGAACAGCACGAATAAATCGTATTCAATTGAATAATTTCGCAAAAAAAAATCATCTGAGCTAGTTCTTCTGGTCTTGAACTAGAGAACCATCACTACTCCCGAGGTATAAAATTGATTGGAAGACGTTAAAATTGAATTGTAATTGACTGCCATTTCCTGGTAATTTGATGACATATTTCAGCGAAACATTTCAACCTTGTCGCCTTACAAAAACCGAGTGTTCGGAATATGAGTCTGTTCGGAATTTGAGACAAAACGGTACTTAGCTTCTTGTAATCAAGAATAGTCATAACAGTAATCAAATCATTCGGCATATTCGCATACCCTTACCGAGGGGCAAAGAGTGGCTTTGTCCACCACCGAACTGGCCGGGTTCCATGAAGTCATTTTCACTTTGGCCACTCCGTCACTGGGACGATTTATTTGAGGCAGTTTTTCTCGGAACGGTACCATTTGACACGCTATGGGTCCATTTCATCCAAAAACTAGTTTCTGGATGGAGCAAATGGTGTTTCCTTTGAATAGCACCAACCAAGTTCAGTTCGAGTTGTGATTGGGTTTAGTTTTATCCTGGGTGGGGATGGGGGGAATTGTCATTATAGGTTAACTTTGACTTTGGATGATGACTGTCAGTTGGTTTTTAACGGTGCTCCAGGCTGTTAGGTGGCGAATGCGACGCCCGTGTGGACCTAGAACGGACTGAACTTCCGCAATTGGCAATAAACGTTGGAGATTTGGGTCTGTGGGTAGCCGATTAAACGCAGCTCTTAATATTGAAGGATGGGGCAGTAAATTTGCTCGGGATTATGGTTTAGAGAAATAGTTCTTCGGGGCGGGCAGGGGTCGGAGATTGAAATTGTGTGAACTGGAATAGCCATTTTTGCAAGAATTTAGTTATAACAACTGTTACTGTTCCCTAGCTTCTTGGGACCTGTGGCAACAAATGCCAAATGTAACAAATATATAATATGTCTGTACCCACTTATTAACAGACAATAGAAACTTTGTCTTAAAAACAAGCTTTAGAACTTCTAACAAATTTTCAGGCCAACCATGTTGTATGGTAAGGTACCCGGGCAAGTGAGAATCCGGGGTAAGTGGGGCGTTTCGTCATAGCTCAACTAGGAAAAGTTTTTCATGGGGGTATTCTTCTAGAAAGTTGAAGATACAATGACAAGGAATGTATTTAGTACTAAACATATTGTTTTTTTTTTATTACCATGTGGTTCATGTAACAGTTGTCAGTTCAGCGCCATTTTCGACTTGCATGACACATTGTGACACGTTTCACGTCTTGCATTGACTCGCAAAAAATAAATGTGTTTTAAATCGAATTTCCATCAGTAAGCTATAATTTTTAGTATTATTACAAGCTGCTAACGATAAACCAGTATTTTGTTTCATTTCATAATGAAATTTTTGATGGTCTTACCCCAAAATATATTTGTACCTGGGGTAAGTGGGACCTACCAAAACAAAAACCAGAATCAAAACTTTTCGTACACGTTTCATACATTTTGCTAGAGAGTAGCACTAAAACATTCAAATAAATGATTTTTATCAAAAAAGATCAACCTCAGATTACGTAATTGCATAAAAGGGAGAAAAAAGTGTTATTATTCTTGATTTTTTAAATAACTTTTGATTTTTGAAATACGACTTCAAAATTGAACAAACACACAGCTGAAATTTGAAATGCATCATGAGAACGATTACTTTTCTATGTTATTTGAACTTTATTTGTTATTTCTACCAAATTAAGTAGTGATGGAAAACAATTCCATCCCTTAAGGTGGTTTTCTGCCATGCATATAAATAATAACAAAACATATTTATAATTTCGTCAATTATTCATTGTTTATGTGCTACATTTTAATTAACAACTTATAAATGATATTTTTTGAACATGTTTAATTCTTCTTTACGCTTTTATTGAGAAATTTTCAGTTAATATTAAATGTGAGGTGACATACTATTAAATAAGGGTTTCTTCCTAAACGTTAGTTGATCCCTTATGTACATCAAATATGTACTTAAAATTAAAAATCTATGACTTATCAATCCTATTTTTGTAATGGTTGACTTACTGATGTACTGGACTCACGCATGAAACTGGATGTGTCCCACTTGCCCTTTTAACGAGGCAACTGCGTCCATTGGCTCATTCTAAAACTTTCTTCCAAGGTTATCACAATTTCGAAATTAGTCGATTAGTTTAATGCACACACCAGCAAATATGTTGCCAAAACGTGATTGTGTTGTTGGATTTGAAAAATATTGACATTTGAAAATTTTATTGAACAATTTGTTTGAACTATCATTTTTTTCGTTCCCACTTGCCCCGCGGTACCTTATACCAATATGGAATAGCTGTTGGTAATACCAGGAAGAAAGCTTCCCAGAGAAAAAAAAATTTGATAATGATTCTGAAGCACTCTCACTGGTATGGTACTAATGAGATACATAGAAAATCTAATGTTGAAACATTGGAACAAATGTCAAATAAAATAAAATATTTAGGTTAAGTTAGGTTATATAAATTGAAAGCGTTTTTTCTCTTACAAGCAGGTAAAATCAAGTCACCTGTAAACATTCTGGACTGCTACGGGGCGAATTAAATGTAATATGTTAATAACAAAATGCTAATAAATGCTTAATTTACCAAATTAGGATGAGCCACCATCATTCTAATACAGAAACTCTAGATATAATAAATGTAATGTTTGGAATGACAAAAAATGATATTAATTGCAAAACTCTACATTTTACCAAATTAAAAAGCCAAAGCCTATCTCGAACAATAATTATCTTTCCCTATTAGATCACCTCGAAAATTCGTATCACCGTGTGCAGTACAGGTATCAAGTGCGATAGAAAATAATTTCCACCTGCTCTACTGCAATCTATTTCGCTATAAGCCTATCAACCCATACTGCCATAGATCTGCCTTTCCTTCCTACATAGAATTGCTCAGCTGTGAGCCGCGTGGCCATTTAGCGAACGTCGTTATATTTTTTCGCGATTCTCGCTGTTCTCGACAGACAAACTGACGCTGAAAAATCAGTGCACTCAATTAGGCGCGCCGCCGCCCGATTCGTTTCCTCCACTCATGCGAGGTTGTGTTGTAAACGGCTTCAGACTTGACTCATTACTCGCACATATGGGGGACAGTTGATACTACTCGCTGGGTCGCGAGTGACGTACTTTCTATACAATATCGACGATCTGCGAGAGAGTGAGCGATCGCAACATATTCACCACGGCCTAATGACATTCACATGCACCGCTGAATTGCTCAGCTGTTTAGTAGCTTTGTATGCGATTTGTATGGAATACTCAATGCTATACCATAGAACGTGTTTGACGACACTCTCTCTCGCTCTTCCTCTCAGCTGATGTTATTTTGTATTGTAACATTATAGTATACACCTTGTTAGTACACATTTAGTCGTGTGCGTCGACAAAGTTCCTTGAACTTGACTTAGATGGCAGCACCTGATGGGGAGCAGCTGATTTGCGTGTGACTGACGCGCTTTGTATTGTAGCTGTAGACAGGTATAGGTAGTGGATGTCGCTAACACAATTTCAGCTGATTAGTGGAAGATTTTCATTCGCGCTACGTATGACGCTTGATGCAGAGGTGTACGCTTGCGCGTATTGGCTAAATTTAATGTTCAAGTTCAAGCGCGTGAAATTCAAAATACTTGGTTTATTTTTGATTTCTGCTCGCAATTTGAATGCAAAAAAAAGCTGACAGTTGCTTTAGGTGCGATATTTAGTTTGAGGTTCCTCCACTTATTAGAGTGTATTATTACTTGATTTCACTCATGATAAATGTATTTGTCAGAGTATTTCGGGCAGAAAACAAGGCCTGTTATGAGTATGATATTCATAAAAAGCAATATGTATATCCAAAATTATATGTATAGAACCAAAGTATTCACCAAGCACTTAGCGCACCAAGTCAGCCATATATGGCTAATGCAGGGCTTATAAGCCGTTCAATAGTTCTTTATTAGAACTATATGCGCGGTTCGGCGAAATATAGAACTTATTGGTTTCCTGGAAAATATAGCAGGATAACATTGATTGAATTGTGCAATATTCACCAGAAACAAATTCGCCAGAATTGCATCTCCGTAATAATCCTAACCGTTATTTCATGCTTAGAATTTTGTAAGCAATTCCTTAAAGATTGTGTGATCACCTTCTCAGGATAATCTCCTTGGGTGATGGCTAGGTTTCTTAGAATTATTAGTACATGATTTGTGATAATCGATCTTGTGAAACATTTTGTGAGAATCCTACTAAGAGTTCAGTGATAAACTTGCCAACATTTTACGAGAATCTAACCCATTTTTCCGAGAAATTCATGTGAGAATACTGTCTGAATCAGTATAAACTATATATCTGCCTTCAGATCTGCTTATTGTTTGTTTTAACTAATTTGCTGTATTAGATGATGGGTTTGATTCTTGGTAGATTAACGATCAAATCCCTGATTTTTCTTGGCTTAGAGTATCAGCTATTAAAACAGTAGGCTCAATTTGGACGGGATGTCAATAAGAGAAAGAAGAAGTTTATTGTTTATCATAACGTCGATGAACTTAATTCTCGGCGTTGCCATACCCGTTGTAAAAAGTAGTAAAAAAAATTGTAAAAAGATATTAAGGTGTACCGTATAACGAGGTAACTGTGATAGGTTTTTTGAAAGAAAATCTGAATATTCCTGCATTCTGTTTTTAAGGTTTTTTTGTTTATATGTTCAGAACAAGTAATAGTAAATTAGTTCGATCGATTGTAGTTGGAAGATTTGTTTTATTGTGAAAATAACTTTCCCTGTGAGCCAAAGTCGCTGTTGGGGTTACTTTGTTGATGGGTTCGTCAGCACATGCTAAACCACAAACAACCTTCTGTTAGGCATCACAGCAGTTGGAACTTAATTGGTGAATGTTAATAGAAATTAGGTTTTATATTCAAGCACTGAATTCATTAAAAACCACTACAAACGTGTTTCAAAACTGCAACAAACACGACAAACACCATTAAAAGAGAATTAGGAATTGGATGACATTATGTTTCTAATTAGATATCGATTGATTCAACATATTGACATATAATTAAAAAAATCAATAGTTTTTGAATTTCGAAAAAAAAATGAATTAATTAAAGGAGGTAAGAGTGAGGCAAGGTGAGTGAGTTTTGCTGAAGAACACCACCAAATTCACTTCAAATGACATGGAACAATTTATGTGTTCAAAAAATTAAAAATTAGGTCCAATAAATTACTTAACAAAACAGACGTTTTTCTTTAGCTACAATTGACTACGGGGTAAGAAAAGCACTCCCTGAAATGACATGCTTTTAATAATCCATGATTTCTCACTGATATTGACAATTTTTGAATCCATCGTCAATTTTGACATTTAAATGTTTTATCTATTTTTTTTTTCACCAGAAGTGAAATCTCAAGTTTAGAAATAACTTAAAATCGACTCAATTTTATGTATACAAGTTCCCCACATTTTCAAGTTTTAATTACTTCTGATAACGATGATTTTCAACAGTATACTACGTTGTTTTATTGAAATTCATCCAATCAGTTACTGTACTCATGCTGCTCCTTATGACCATCTTTCCCCTTTCTACCCTACACAGACGTATGTATACTGGAAGTAATACTGTGTGTTTCAATTACGTAATCCGGGGTAACATTGATCAGTTTTTTTTTTGAATAATTCTTAAAAATTTCATTCGAATGCTGTTGCAAATGCTGTTAATTTTATATATTTTTTAAAACAAGAACTGGCACCCCATCGCTTGTAACCGTACACTGTATTTTGTTTTCTAAAGTTCTAAGCATGTTTTAAAAACCTTTAAAGTGATTTTTTGATTTAGCTGATATGGGGTAACATTGATCACCCATGTAAACAATGTTAGGTGATGTTAAAGAGTTTTTTTTTCTAATTTTTTTTTTGATATGTTTTATTTTTCTATTTTTTTTATTTTTTTTTTATTTTATAGGCACTCCGCGCTCGTGCCACTACTGTGCCGGATTCAGTTGATCTGTAGCTTCTTTATCGATACAGATCTATTTTCAACTTATCTATATTTACATCAAGTTTCACTCTCTCCTACTCTTTTACTCTCACACGAGCAGGTAGGAGAGAGCTCTGCTATTAGTGAGGCTAGCTGCCTGCGAAAAGGGGTCAGTTTGTCTCAGTCACCATCTGATACTGACGGAGGATGGATGTGCCCCCAAAGCACGCTCCTCCATGAGGCGTCTTCTGGTGGCTGGACGGGTTTTTTTGTGAGGGGCTGGGAATCGAACCCATGACCTTCAGCTTATGAAGCGAAAGCGTAACCTCAAGCTACAGACCCCCGTATGTTAAAAGAGTTGTTACTTACTAAACTCATGGCCCCTGAAACCGAATAAAAGAACAAACTCTTACAAGACATTTACTTTTTTAGATATTTTAAAACTAAAAACAACATGAACCGCAGAATACTCCTAAATGTAGGCAATTTAACTTGAGCTTGAGCTTGAGCTAGATTGGCCGCCCGTGGTTGCTACTCCCAGTATCGTCAGATCAGCCTGCACCTACACAAGGAACCAACCAGATGACTGCTTGGGATTAACAGACACTCTCAGTGTATAAGTGCTGGTGATCTTCTATTTTTAGACAACAATGGTGCCTGCCACGTCAGAATGCAGACCAATGAGGGGAAGGGAAAGGAGTTGATGATGCATTCAACTGGCTCCCACGGTAGACCGTATATATCACTGCATCTACGCCAGTTCATGCGGGAAGGGGTGAAGGGGTGGGATAATTTTATGGCAGAGAGGCTTACTGCCTATGTATCAGGCGTAAGGATAGGCATGCTATGAATGAATTGGAAGCGTAGGGAAACGGTTTATTTCTGTCCGTCTCGGGTTCTAGCAAATGCTATGAACTGTGATAGGATCAACTGTGATATATTAAGAGAGGTATATAGAAGCAAGTGAAAGATACAACTACAAAGTACGAGGAAAGGGACGGACCTGGGATGAGCCGCATGACCTTCTTGCTTATGAAGCAGAAGCGTACCATTTAGACACTAACCCCGTCATGTTACTCTAAATGTAGGCAATTTAGAAAGTAAAAAGTAAGATTTGGAATTCTTATTACATGTTGTCGCATTTTGCTGTAAATTGAGCAATATTATCATTTTCGACAACGAAATCGTTTTCAACGATATTATTTTTTTGTAATAACAAAAATTTCGTTGCTTATATTGTTTTGGCAGCACTCACGTGAGGCAGGTAATGGACATCATTGTTTCGACAAGGTACATAGCGAATATATAGAAAATCAATTTCCACAAAAAGCCTTTAGTTCTCATAGCTCATGAATATAAGAAAGAGAAACCCATTCCATGCATGTTGTCATGTGCACCGAAAATGTGATCTCGCACTTTTTTACGAGGAGGTCAAATTGCCGATCAATGTTATCCGCTGATAATATTAACCCCGTTTTACGGTACTCGATTATTCATTAAATTACAGACGTACTTTCCACCTACGGACTCTCTTAGAAGTGGACTAGTAAAATTGGAATTCTATTGAATACTTGATAAATAGTTGTAGCTAAAATGACTAAATACGTAGAACTAAAACTTACTGGGATCCAAGGCTGAATCTTTAAAAAAAAATTTTTAGAGCACTAAATCTAAACATGAATCAATATAATTTGAGGGGATTCAAAACTCTGGAAGATTTCAACAGATGTTGACAAGATTTCTCAAAAGATCAAGTACAGGGTTCTGGTAGCTTTTTTTTATCTGATCGGCTTTCACAGGATTGTAGATGGGATTCAGGACAAAATGTTGGTGTATTTTTTTTTGATAACTCTGAAAATGGGAACTGCTCTAAAGGCTATTTTTCGAAAATTCTCACAGACGACATGATTTAGATCTGTTTATACAATCTAAACATTTTATCTGTTCAATAAACTCAAAATCAATGTTCTAAACTAGGCTAAAACTCGTGTGGTTCGTGAATATAGGAGTAGAAGGTTGACTTACTGTCTATTCCAATCCAACATTGTTTTAACATTTGCCACGTTTCAAAATTTTACCTGGTTAGATTTCTTATTCATTTGATTTGATTTCTAAGTATATTTATCGGAGATTGTAATACGGGTATACTGATTATTGATAAAACCTTCTCTCACGTGAAGTTAATTCATTCGATATTCTTGAAAAAAAAAACTTCTGAGCATTGCGCATATATGCCATACTTTTGAATATTCCCGTAGAGAAGCTTTCAATTTGGAATGTTATAGCTATTCCTTAAAAGCTATTTGCAATCCTCCTTATGTATCAAAGTAATTTTTTAAGTGATAACATCTCCAAAGTATAACTCTAAATACAGCATTTTTTACGTTCACTTTTGTTACGCTTCCTCTTCATCCATTACGCCCCTCTCTTTACGCTCCAAATTTTCAACTAACGCTCCCTCTTTTAGGCTCTCTGCCTGAAACGACATACAAGAACTAATGCAGTATGCTTTCCGATTGTAATATCAAGGTGTGTCATTTACTCTGTAGCAGAGAATAAACGCGCCTTGGTTAAATAACAATTGAAAACCCTGCAATTTAAGTTTTTTGGAACGGGAACAGATGACGTTAGATTGCCGGCAATCGATGTCTGACCATTTTGAAATCAAGATGGCGATTTTTGATAAGTGAAAATCACTTGAAACTCATACACATCTGGGTATTTAAGAGACGGGATCAATGAAAAAGGATGCCCAAATTCATATCCCCTTCATTCCAAAATACGCGTCAGACCACCATCGGTTCCAAACCAAAATAAACATTCTCTTCTTCTTCTGGCTTACGTCCCACTTGGGAACAGAGCCGGCTACTTCGTGTAGTGTTTTATAGCACTTACACAGTTTATTAACTGAGAGCTTCTTGCCTACAATGCCATTTTTGCATCGTATATCGTGTGGCAAGTTAGCGATGATACTTTAGCCAGGGATGTCAAGAAATTTCATTAAAAAAGATCCCCTGTGACCGACGGGAATTCGACCCAGACTCCTTCAGCATGGATTGGTTTTAGCGCGGCTAAGGAAGGCCCAAGGTATCTACTGGTTAGGAATTAATTCAACAGTTTTCAGTCGAGAACATCGTTAGAGTTTATGGCATAAATTTTAGATTCTACATGCTATCATGATCGATTAATTCCACTTACAAAAGTAAAATATGATTCCTCACATAACCTCTAATTGATTTGTAAGAACCATAATGCCGTACGTAGTGCTACGAAGTTCATTATCCTTAGACTGCACCGGACAAATGATACTTACACTAATCTCACATTCGAGTAATGCATCGACACGTAGAACAATCACATGTAATTCCATTGGATATTAAGCACTAAGCAATGATCATTGTGAACGATTTATGCAGACTTCGAGACGCACCTTCATTTCGACTCGAGATAGAAGCCTGTAAGAAGCGTGGCACATCTTTCCGACATCCAGGAATGTGTCACACAGCTGCCATTGCTTGAAACGTCTCGTCTTCGAATCGACATTGTTGCGAAATCTGTGATTATTTGAACCGGTCTTCCAGCAGCTCTGGAGTCTGAAGAGAATGGTGTGTACGTCATCGACATAATCAACTATTACATGGTCGCATCTAATGTTGTTTGCATCCCGCGCCAGGCGCAGGCTTGGATCTGAATCCGACAGACCGCACCGATACAGGGGTAGGGGATGCATCTAAGATTGTTGGGAGATAATTACTGTACTATGGGGTGACTTGCACTATTGCTGAAAATTCATCTTATAAATTTTTCACAATTTTGAAATTGAATTACGTGTTGTAGGGTGGCTTCAAAATAATCGTTTTTTGATAAATGTTCTAAGCTCCGTTTCAACAATTTCATTTTTATTTATACAATTCTATGGTGACGCTGTATGGAAAAGCACTATCATCCTAATTTGGTAAAACTTAATAAAGCATGTCATTAACAACGATGTCAAACCGGTTACATCCATTTAAAAGTGGTGCAATTGAGTTCGTACACCTTTATTATGTGATAGTATTCATGGAAGATCTATTAGACTGAAAGAATTCTGAGCTCATTGGCACAATAAAGAAAAAAGAATAGAAAGCAGTGTTGGTAGCAACAAACCGTACATACAGTCCCAGGTTCCTTGAAGCTATCCGGCAATGTTGCACTGGAAACTGTTGTTCCGTGTGAAGGGTTAATGCCTGCCATGGTCGGCTCCGATTGGTCGTTGTGCTCCCGAGATGCCTGCGGAGAGTTTGATTCGCGCTGCACCGCACAACAGTGCAACGCGAGGAGGCTAGTTATTTATGTAAGTGGCGAAGACGTTCCAGATATAAGTGTTTTTCCATGTCGTGTCTGTAAAA
The DNA here is from genome assembly GCF_002204515.2 of Aedes aegypti. Lineage (NCBI taxonomy): Eukaryota > Metazoa > Arthropoda > Insecta > Diptera > Culicidae > Aedes > Aedes aegypti. Next base: position 18,666 of record NW_018735174.1, read on the forward strand.
CACACCTGTGTAATTTATTGCCATGTGTTTGCAAAGACGATGCTGGGCGATATATTGATTGGTGACATATGGGTTTGCTACGCTTCAAACCGCTACGGTTGAACCGTAACCATTAATGAATTGTCAAGATGCGAGCCCAATAAGGTTAAATCATGACGAAGAGTTTTGCTTCAAAAGTTCAACTGTCGACGCTCAAAATAAGTGAAAATTCGACAGAGATGTCATGTCCATTAAGACGTTCTCATAAATGCATTGCCACTTCACTACGTCAAAATAATTGATTTTCTTCTTTTTGTAAACGAAAGTAAGTTTTCAACCAGGAAATACCCTCAAACCAACGCACATACGCTGCTAATGGTGTCAAAAGTTTTGCAATCGTTTCCTCGAGTAAAAGTAAAAATTACGAGTGACATATAGTTCAGTCCCAGCCGGATCGGCAACATGTTGAACCAATCGGTCCAACATCTGCACGGCAATTGGCAACGTTCTTCGTCTTTCGTAAATACCGATCGTCCATCGTGAAAAACCATGTCAACGTTTAACTGATTTACTCGCTTGCAAGCTGCAGAGCGTTTCTACCTTCTCCATCCAATTATCACGCAAACCCCCTCAAAATTTATTCTACACACATATGTAGGTGGGAAAATACTACACATTGGGATGAATCGCATAAAGTTACGTTTTAGATGTTACCGATCGGGGACTGCAACAGAATTGAAGACAGAGTTTTTATCTCAATTTGTACATTTTCCTTATTAAAAGTTGTAATTTTACTAATGAAGGTTAAAACAACACGAAATGTGTAACAATTGCCCTCTAACGTAAACAAATTGAAAATAATGTGTTATAATTGAATACCAAAAATAACTCACTGTGCTCTGAAATAACGTCCAAAACTTTTGAAAGACATTCTAGTTACAATGTTGCTTTTGATATTTATATTTTATTTTGATTTTCATGTGTCTGTTCTCTCAGTCAACCCATATTGTTTGTAACAAAAATAAAAATCAAATGTATTTATTGTAAATTTTCATAAAAGTGTGATGCTTTGTTGTATCTACTGCTCGGGAATCTAGCCACCAGAAAGTGTCGCGAGATGGAAGAGAGGGAACGCAAGTGTGTATAGTTTATTCGGTTGTTTGGCGTGCTGTGCCGTCAATGTGAACCCCTGGCTTGGCAGGGGCTTCTTTTGATTTGCATAACTTCATATTTTTGGCGGCGTTTACGAATTGAAATAGGTGATGATCTTTGCACTAACATTGAGATGAGATTAGGGATTGAAGTTCAATTGTAACAGAAACATATGTATATCCCACACTTTTATATGCCACTCTCTTTGAGAGCTAAGAGTTTGATGCCTTATATTCTCTTTTCTATACCAAGAAGTGATTTCAAATGTTCGACATTGAAGACCTACTTACTAGATGTTGATGGACAACATTATCTGTTCTCAATTTGAATTACTTCGAAGAAGAAGCATCTCCTATTGGCCTGGTCCCTGGGCCAATGTCCAGTCGCCTGAACATTAAGCGAACCTTAAATCCTCCTCGACTGCAAACAGCCATCAGTACCACGAAGGCGACGGCTTCTTCCCTGGTTCTCTGCTAATTTATTGACTTGAAGTTCCATTCCCTGCCATATTCATTAAACAATTACCCTCAAATATTGTTTCAGCACTATAACTTCAAGACCCAAAGCTCTCTGGTCGATCGTTCAGATTCGTAGGCTCACGAGCAACCGGGAAAGAATTAGAGTCTTGTACAACGCGAGTTTGGTCCTTCGTCTGTGAGGCTGTAGACTATAGCTACTTCCGAGTCCGTAATAAGCCCTACTCGCACCGCAATGCGCACCTCACGGTAACAGCATTATCGCACTTACTAGAGTCCAAGGGTCAACTAACTGCCTTAGTATCACACCTAACACCTCTCAACCATATCACCATGGGGCTCACGATGTCTACCAGCGGACCATGTACTTTTGTCTTTGTGGTATTATAAGAGCGCAATTCGCGTTATCTCCTTTTTGAATGTAATGATGTCACTACCTGGCGGCTCGCGAGCAATCCATTTTTGTCATATCGTCCGCAAAACAAGGAGTCATATACAACATGTGGAGCTTTCAGCGACTCTAGGAGTGGCGCACATAACAACAAAGTTACAACATTATGCATTTTAAGGGGGGTCAGTACCTTAGGTTACGCTTTCGCCTTCATAAGCAGAAGTCATGAGTTCGATCCAGCCCCCGCAAAAAAAAACCGTCATACCCCAGAAGACACCCACGGAGGAGCGTGCTATGGGAACACATCCATCCTCCATCAGTTGAGATGGTGATGAGACAAACTGACCTCTCGAAGGCAGCTAGCTTCAAAAACGACTCAGGACACGCAAAATGAACCACCGCCATAGTCCATGGCCTCTGACAATGGCTTATGGCAATCGATTGGATTAAACTAGAGCACTTCTCTTCCTACCTACTCGGTGTGAGAGTAAAAGAGTAGAAGAGAGTGAAAGAATGTTTATATTTATATAAATAAAAATGGAGTGGGTGTTTGTGTCACGAATGGCTTGAGAAGGTCCACGATTACGTGCAAGATTTCCCTGTTGCAAACTCCTCAAGGGAGCCGTGTTCGTGCGAAGAAAAATTTGGGAAAGTCGCCGGTTATCGGGTCTAAACGGGAGAAGACTAAAGGTGTAAAGTATGGGGATTTCTTGACGTCCCAACAGGCCTACTTGATGGCAAAAACGAAGTTGCCCGACAATAGAGATAAGTTAAAAATAGACTGTATCGGTAAAGAGATCAAATGAAATGATCGGCCCGCAGGCCTCGGTACAGAGTTTACCTAAAAAAATGCGTTTCGGAAAAAATGCCGATGACTTGCAACGCTCTCAAAATCCAATTTTTTCAATCTTGGAATTGCTTTAATAAAGTTTGGCCATTCTAGCACAGGAAACCTGGAAGCTGTTTCAGAAGAACTTCAGCAGTCATAACCTTATAAACGAAAATTTTTTGTTTTACATCGATTACAAGTGCTCAAGATGACCATTTCAAGATTTTACGGAATTTGGTCGGAGTATTACCGGAACCAGTTCTGCAGGGTGTGATTGGACATTTTCAGACGCATACATATATATTCCATCATGCGACAGCTCAAAATATACGATTCTTTCATTAGATATGTAAATGGCACCTACAAATACTGGCCCTATGGATACAGAACCTGCTCCTTAGCTCAGTGTTTCTAGCAACAGTTCCAGAACTTATTATGGAAGAGTTTGCCATTTTCATTTCCATTCAATTATTCTTGTGGATACCTTTGTGGATTAAGGTAACCCTTATAACTCTCTACAATCGGTACTTTCGTTGTCTACCATATGAATAATTTTACTACTTTGCTGTATATGTGCGGCAGGCACGAAGATACTCTATTGCCGGGTCGAGAAAATTTCAACCGGAAATCCTCGACGTTGGAATTCGGATCCCATGTCCTTCGTTGGTCTAGCTGAAGCTGTGCGCTTAGCTGCTGCTCTCCAAAACATAAAATTATTTATGATTCGAATACTATTCCGTTACATATAGTTTTATATAGTTAATTCTCATAAACTCGTGATTCATATAGTTAATTCTCATAACTTCGATATTGAAAGGACCTATACATGTAGGGATTAGAGCCTACTGTTGGATGCAGAGTAAGAGGTATAACAGTTAACGAACGGTTACTGTGCACTGGCTGTACTTATGTGTACGAGCCAAAGGTCAAGATAATCTCTAATGTAATCCTTAGAGCGATTCTCCAGGGATTCCACAAAAGGTTTCCTAGATTCTTTCAGGAAGAAATTTTGATCGTACCAGACGCGGTTCCGAAGGGGCTCAAAATACCTTCACAATTCGTCAGGCATTGCAGGAGATCTCCAGGATTTCTCCGAGGATTATTCCAGGATTTTTTCAGGGTATTTCTACTTGGTTTTTTGCCAGAGTTTCTGAAGGAGTATCTGCCGAATATCTGCCATTGATTCCTCCAAAATTCCTCCATAATTCTTTTTATTAGGTTTCCTCCGGAATTTCTTCAGAATATTCTGGGGCTCTTCCCGGTAATTTTTCCCAAGTTTTTTTTTTTCTTTCAAAGACTCACCGAATCACTAACAAGATTGGACAAATTGTAACAAAAGCCTGTTAAAATATAATTTAATATAATGTTATTATCTAAAGACTTGTTTTAAACTAGTCCATTTTTTTGTAACAGATTTATTACAATATTTCTTATATTTTGACATTTCCATTTGTTTTTACAAGTCAATACGACCGCTTTCTTCAAGGATTACTACCAAGATATTCCTCCAGTTATTTCTCTAGAATTCTGGAATGTCTTCTCGACTATTCTTCTAGATTATTCCTGGAGGATTTCCTTCATGATCGCTTGAAATCTTCTGGAAAAATCAATCTGAGGATCTATAAGAAATATCTTCATGAATTCTATAGGGACGCTCGATTCGTTTAGGAATTCTCTCAAGCATGCTGCATCCAGGAAACACCGCAAACCGCTCATGGAATTACTTTAGGATTTTTTAAAGTAATCTTCCAGGTTTTCTTCTTGAATTTCCACAGATTCGTTCAGCGCTTCAACCAAACTCCTCGGGGTCCTCGCTCCCTCGAGATTCTTACAGAGATCGCCTCTGAATCTTCCACAAAATGGACTTTAATCAAAAATAAAAGAATTCATCAAGGATTTCATGCTGCGATTTTTCTGGGATCCTCCAGGAACTAGTTTTTCGAAAAAAAGTTATTTTGAAAAAAAACCCTAGATAGGAGGAAGCTCCCTGGAGAAACATCCAATCCCTGAAGAACATTTTATTGTTTTCAAGTGCCTCACTTAAATGCCTTTCAGTGGACCGGATTTGTCCTTTGAAGGAGCACTAACACCAGAACAACGGACGAGCATGGCAAACGCGCAATTTCACAGTCAACACGTTTCCTGACGGGAAAGTTTTTCCGGACTGATTCGAGCTGCACTCCTTGCGATGCGCTGAATGCTTTAACTCTAAAACAACATCTAGAGTATACCTTGAGGAATCACCGGGTAAATTCTGGGAGAATCTCTGGAGAAAATTCCTTGCAGGAGCCTATAGATGGGGATTCCTGAGGAATTCTGAAAAAAAAATAAAACATACTTTTTGGCTATGTAGTCTTTTTTTCATGGCTTTTTATATAAAGACTGTGTAGTCGAAAGCATATTTTCCCTTAAATATGCAGTTGATCCCTGGAAACATTTCTAATGAAAACATATAGAGATTTTTCTAATCATATTTTGTGCAATTCTGAATAAATCTCTCAAGAACGTTGTAGAGATTTAACGAAAGAAAAATTGCTTGTCGGAATTTGTCGACAAATTCTGGAAAAAATCCTGAAATGATTTTCTAGAGAAATCCTGGACCAATTGTTGAAGAAATCCCAGAGAAATCCTGGAGGAGTTTCTGAAGAGATTTCCAAAAGGAGTTATTGTAGATCATTTCTGGAGGAATTATTTTGTAAGGGATTTCATCAGAATAATCCCTGAAGTAATAATTGGATAATTCTGATGAAATCCCTGCAGGAATTTTAGGAAAAATCTGAAGGAATTTCAAGATAAACTCTTAGGGATCCCTCGATGGATTTTTGAAAGCCCAGATCAAGTCCCTGGAGAAATTCCTGGGAATGCCTGAAGGAAATTTTCTTGAGAATACCATTAGCATAATTCCATGTCGCGGGGCTTCGTCGGTACTGTGAAATTCCTGCAAGAATCGTTTGACGGAAATTGGTGAGTTGGGGAACACGTTGCAGAAATCTTCCGGAATAATTCCTGGAGAATCTTGAGAGACTACTTGGGAAATCTTTGTATGTTCGTGAGGAATCCTCGGAGGAGTTAGGAAAATCACTTGTGAATTTTGAGTACCGTATCCGCGTAACATTGGATCAGCGGGGTAGATGATCGATATGACATCTTCTCGTAAAAGTTCGAATCATCAATTTACTGATGATAATTTTCAAGCATGAATGGTGCTCTCTTTTTACATTTAACAGCTATGAAAGTTGAAGGTTTTACAAAAATTGCTTTTCGTTCATAGCGTGAATTGTCAATTTTGAATCCAATGATTTTGATCTTGTGGATGAAACTACCCGAAGCATTCATTCTCACAAGTTCTACAAATGTATGACAACAAAAATGCTAATGTTCTAGAAATGCATCGCCGAAACGATTCCGTTGTCAATTTTCATAAGTTTAGTCAATTTAAACAAATTAACGATCTACTATTAAGAATGCAGAATTTTCTTAGGACATTGCCCTATTTTAAGGCGTATTCCGTATCCAACGTGATTTTATTTTAAAAATAACCAAAAGTAAATGACTTTGTACAAGTTTGGTCTTATATCGCCTTCAGGGCCATGATTTAAGTAGCAACGAAATTTTCAATATCCGATCGTTGTGTACACGGGGACATGTTACACCAATCAGCTTAATCAAAAAATCACTTAAAACATTACTTAAACATACTTAAATCTGTTTTGAATCAAGTATAATTTATAGTCACGAGATGTGAGCGGTAGGTGCCAGTACTTGTTTTAAAAATATCAATATATGACATTTGCATTTTCAAATGAAAAATTTAAGATATATCCCAAAACTGATCAATGTGTACCACCGGATTTAACGATAATTCAAGATTAAGCTGCAATTCGTCCTCGTGTAGCTTTTGATAAATTTCTGGAAAAATCTTTAAGAATTTTGAAATGTCTTTTACTTATCCAAACAGGTATTAAACTTCGAATGATTCCAATTCTTATGTAATATTTTTTTCTTATTTGAATACCAAATGGATATTCAGTATGATTAACTTTAGACTGAGATCCCATATTACCGAAGCGTTAACTACGCATTCAGCAAGATATAAAGAGTCGAGCATCTTCGATTGGAAATCTTTTTCGACATCCCAGGCATGAGGTATCTCATGCTTGCACACATATCAATAATTAAAATGTCAAATGCAAAATCGGGTATTTTGAGACCGCGCAAAGATGGAACTATATGGAGCCTGAAAAATGTCCTACACACACCCTAGCGGACCGTCCGGAACTCCGACCAATATAGACAAATCAAAAT
>NW_018735175.1:0-27842 GCF_002204515.2 Aedes aegypti
TACTAGTTCTATGAATCTAATATTTCGATGGTACAGTCAACCTTCATTCGTTGTGCTAAACCTGTAGCCCACTTAGTGCAAGACTTTGACTAATCAGGCTGAGTTTCGAGTTGTCAAATAACATAAAACAAACAAACGAAGCTATAAACATTGATAAATTGCGTCTTATGTCAGAAAATGACGTTTGCTTTCGTTTTAGGTGGGCTATAGCCCAACTAACGGGAGCCCATGGGGCCCAGATGGCCGTTAGCGGTAAACGCGGCAGCTATCAGCAAGACCAACGCTGAGGGCGTGGGTTCGAACTCCACCGGTCGAGGAATCCTTTTCGGGGTTGGAAATTTTCTCGACCTTCCAGGGCATAGAGTTTATCATCGTACGTGCCACACGATGATGTACGCATGCCAAATATGGTCATTGGCATGGTAAGCTCTCCAGTTAATAACTGTGGAAGTGCTCATAAGAACACTAAGCTGAGAAGCAGGCTCTGTCCCAGTAGGGACGTAACGCCAGAAAGAAGAAGAAGAACGGGAGCCCAATTGAACGTAGCCCACTTAAAGATAATGCAACGAACGAATTTCGACTGTAGTTGTAGATAATTTCAAGGATTACCACGGTTACTATATTGAGAAGGTGATATATTCCGAAAACTGACAGCTACTTGATGACGTCATTCCTATCCATCTCGAACAAATTTGTGAAAAAATGATCTAGTGATCCTGATGGTACAAAAGAAGTGAAACCAGTGTGTAGCAAGTGGTGAGTTACAGTCGTCGGCACTAACCAGAGGACGGTGTGTCCATCTTTTTCTTTTTTGTGATTTCTTCCTTTCGTAGCGACAAAAGTCATGCGTGTTGTTTGAATGCGGACGAATGGTGTGGATCAGGAGCGAATAAAAGGGATAATATTCCGGCGCTCATTTTAAATCAACATCCAGCGGTGGCAGTAACGCGCAGACAATATTACGCGCAATTCAAACGCAATTCTGAAATACAAATTATCCAATAATTGCGTTCCGTAGATTTTCCTTGCGGAGCACAATATTATGAACCAATTAACAATGACGTCACGCTGCACGTTTTTGGTTGGTAGGTTGATTCTTGGTTAGAATCGCACCTGCTGCAAGTTTACAACCATGACATGTCAATTTTCACAGCCGAAATGCTGCCACAGTAAGACTTGATACAAAAAATATTCGATGAAATAAATGAAAACGAAATTAGGCTGCGTCCATTTATGACGTAACGCTAAACTGTACAATTTTCGACCCCCTTCCCCTCCGTAACGGTCTTTGTATGAAAAAAAATGTATGAGCCGCAACATTTGAGCTTACTTCCCACCCCGCTACAGCGTTACGTAATATGTGGACGGCGCCTTAGTCTGCACGAATTAAGTGGCGTTGTGCATTCAATTTGATTCTTTGTTACTGTATTTATAACTGCAACGCTGTTTTCAGTGTAGTCTGTATTTTTCTGCATTGGCCCTTTCAGCGAGTAGAACATAATGAGTGACGTTTAATTTCAGTCATTGTCAACACATGCGAAAAGTAACCAATACATAAGCTTGTTTTTGCGCAGTTTTGGATTGCCGAAGTGAACATTTTTGTTGCCGACAATAGTAATTGCATTGCCGATAATAGAACAAGTGCCTCGTGACTTTGGCGAGGAAAAACAGATGATTTAGAGAATAAAATAGTGTTATGTGTATAATAACCAATGCATAAAGAGTGCTCAAGTGTATTTCAGGTGTCTCCTGCTAATTCCCGTGCTTAATGGTTGTGTATAATTGCCTTTTTCAAAGTCCAGCTGCTTAGATTGCCGAGAATACGTAAGTTCCCCTATGTATTGGATATTTATTAGCTCACGAGGTTTTACTGAACACTAGCGTTCAAAATACAAATATCATGTAAATCCGAGTCATAATTGCTCATAACATTTTAAAATTTCCCTTACTGTCCATTACCTGTAAACTTCACCCGTGAGTTAATTTATTCTTTATTAATTCAATTTCGTTTGAATAGAACTCCCAACCTAATATTCATGCAGTACACCAGCGAGCACGTTTTTTTTTTATCGAAATATTCCGCATGAAAAAAGCTTCATAACACTTTCACCACCCATCCATGGCGTACAGAGAGTGCTTCCGTTTCCGCTTCTGAGTGGGTTAATTTCATTGCTTCCTTCGCAGCTTTGTTACTCAGGCAACCCCCACCGCCCCCAAAAGTTCCAGCCTACCTCTCGGGAGCTGCGATGATGGTGAAATTCCACGATTTCTCGCATTTTTCTGAAAATGATCTTCCCAGAACCAACACGGCTTTCACGCTCCGGCTCTTCCGGGTTTACTACACACCCGCATTGGTGAAAATTGAGTTCACACGAAATTAATTGAATGTTCCGAACCGGTGACCCTTCAACCAGGGATGCCAGCTGATTTGGTTTTTGATGTCTTCCACTTTAAAATGTGATATTTGTGAAAATTTACGGGGTCCAGATAACGTAACGGTAAACGCGCAACTTTTCAGCAAGTCCTGCAAGTACTTGCCGTACATAAACAAAAATGGTTAATTGGTAAACAAAGCTGTTTGTTAATAACTATCAAAGTGCTCATAGGAATACTAAGCTGAGAAGCAGGCATTGATATAATATAATGAGGAAAAATTCGGAAGAAGGAGATTCCAGAAAATTTTAGAAGGTGGATTTTTGTCTGATGGAATCTCCGGAAGGATTGTCAAATAAACCACATCACAAATTTATGTATAAAAATCCTACAAATTCCAATTAATTAACTATAACATGCATGAATTATAAAAAATCCAATAATTTGGAGCTACTTAAAAAATTATTAATTGTATCCTGAATATTTTTCATCTTCCAAATGTCTTACATTCTATTGAAATGTCTTCTATTGGGAGACATGTTTTCCAACCTGGCATCCTTGTCTCCTACACTGAATAAAAGGCACGCACAATTCCCCGGCAAGGTTATCTATGGGTAAAAAAATGTAATATTCCTCCGAAGTTCTGCCACACTGGAAGGCAGGGATGGCACGTGGCATACTGGTGAATTGAACTCATCGCGCGGTTTATTTGCATTTAGAGTGAGAATTCCACGGGATCGATTCGCATTGCTAATGAGACGACTGGTTTGGGACTGCGGAGTATTTTTATCCATATTCATTCGCAAGTTAAAATTGATTACCGCTCATTAGTGAGCAAACTGGAACTGCTGCTGGATGCTGTTCGCGACTTTCGATGATGGCTGCTGCTGAAGAACGGCGACGGATGCATAATTAAGAGGAATCTCTATCGACAGGCCACCGTTATATTTGGCTACGAAGCGTTGAGCATTTTTTCGCTCGCTGCCAAATTGACACCATATAATTTGACTAATTTGATACCGGATTGAGAACGGTAGACCACCTGGGAGTGTTAACTGTCACCGGAGATTAGGGCTGTCGCTTTAGAATGTAATTAATGGCTCGCTGATGAGGACCGGTATCTGGAGTAAAAGTATCTTGCTGGATGTTTTCGAAGCCGGTGGAGCTTATCTCAGAGTAAATAGCCAATTTTCGTGCAATTCAAAGAAATACTTGCTTTCCGTTTATTCCATGATTAACGTTCTTTCAACAACACCACAATCACTCTTCTCCAAGTCAACGGGCTAATACTCTTACGTTTGATTTACTCCCACAAATGGGATTTATTTCTTTATCGACAACGGAACACTCGCAGAGAAACCACCCAGTGACTTTGCAGGCTCCCTCAATCGAGCAAAAGAATGTCACCCTCAAATCCTATTCCGGCTTTGCGTGGAACCGCAATTTAGTCCTCCAAATACTGTCACTTTTCCTGGGAATTTTTCGTTCGATGCGCGACAAACCGAATCTGCGGAATCATTACCACTCGTCGAGAAAATTGGTTTTGTTGTACATGAATTGTGAAATCGACATTGATTTTTCATAAGGGCTTATCTGCATTCATCGATTTCCGTTCATCACTGCTCTCTTTGCATTATTGCAGAAAACTGTTTCACTTTTCATGTTTTCGAACTGCAGGGTAAAGAATTACTATATCTCGCTTCATGAACAAGATATATTACACAATTATTTAATATGCCGAAGTATTTAGCGATAGATCAGATCGATGAAGAGAAATTTCTCATGCCAGTTAAGCCCTTATAGAGTAACTGTGTCGAAAAGTCAATAGCAATCGGTTTGAAGAATATTTCTCTCAACGCTAACAAAATCAGCATGTTGGTTTCAATAGTTCTGCATTTGAATCTGCACTACTGTTAAAACCCGACAATATCAGAGAAACAGTTTTTGAATTCAACGTTTTATGTTATTGTTTGCAAATAATAAAAAAAAACAAAATGATCGTTTTCGGCCGACTTAGATTTGAACCTTCATCTTCGAAGTGTAAGTTTTGCATCTTACTTCGACACTAATTAGCATCTGTCAGAAGAGGTAATTGAATTGATGTCAATAAGGTGCTACAGCAAGCTGTCAATGCTTGCTTTCACACAAGAGGGCTGATGTTCAAAATTAAATTCTTTTCACGTCAGTGGTTGTTGCCAGAGGCAGTAGGAATAGAGCTGATCCAAAGTTTGAACTCTTCGAATCATGGTGATCAAATCAAACGTGATGGCGTGTGTACACTAAGGTGGAAAATGCCTTTCTTATTAGACTTAAAAATGCATTAAGGTTCAGTCACGTCCACTTACTCTTCACCAAGCAGGATGCTATAAATTACGCCAAGTGTAATTATTAACGGCAAGGTTGTGTAGAAAAAACTATAAGGGTACATCCCTATGGGGTTGTACGAACTGGTGACGTAGGACCACGACGGTTTATGTAACTAATTTTGATGTCGTTCTTGTTGCTCGTTTTGACTTCATACTGTTTTCAGTGCTCGAATCTTTCGTAAATATTTATGCATATAACGATTTGCAGCCAAGTGTACGTTTAATCATGTCCCAAATATACTTTATATTTATCCGAAGAACGTGAGTTCGTTTTCGTGATCATTTTGATATTATATTATGAAATAAATGATAGCATTGGAAAGAACAGTAGTTCCGCAATGTTCACCATGCTAAACTAAATAGCGAATATTCAATAGTAATGTGTCTTTAGGAAATTATTCAAGGATTGTAATGAAAGCTCCGGTCATCGCTTTGTTGGTCTTATGGTTTGAGAGAAATATTATTCATTACTTGGCAATGTGATAAATAAAGTCGGAAATATTATTCTGTTAACTCTTACGCACATTTGGTGGCCCTGATGGCTTTGTTAGCTCGGATGTTGTCATAGATGAATCGCACTACAGGATGTTATCAGTTGATTGCCATGGTTAAACGAAGAATCCTCAACACAAGTGTATAAATTTGAATAAATTCTCTGCTTATACGACGAAACAGCTGAATGTTTTGTGGTAGGGATGGCACACATCAGCAACAGGTAGTGGATCACACTGCTGAAGTAGAAATCTGGAAATGTAGTTCAATTTTGAAATCTTGAGTCGAAATCTAGAAGCGCGGGTCAATCTAGGGTGATTTCAAAAACCAGACGCTGCGAGGTGCTCCTCGCTAAGCAGGTTCGGATGAATTCTTACCAGCTCGAAAGCGAAAATGGAATGAAACCGAATCCGGCGAAGGAAGCATCTTTTAAACCCTTAGATTAGCAGATGATGCTCCTCCCTTTCGTGCTCTTCTCTTTCTAGTCGACTAATCTGGGAAATGCATATGTGCCAATAATGAGTTGGGCTTAGAATTACTTGAAAATTGCCGAAAATGATAATGCGTGAAAAATTGGTCGAACATGAATAGTTGACATTTACTAAATTTTCAATAGTTAGCTATAGATAATCAATTGTTTCTTTAGTATGAAGGTAAATTTATGATCCATGGATGTCAAAATGATGAAAATTGTTCAATGAGAATTTGTTTTCAAAAGCATTCTAAATATGTCGCAATTTTGTTACATGTGATTATTTTCGTAATTTAAGTATACCCATAAAATATGGAAAATTAAAGACGCTGTCCTAAATGCCACTCTATTTTACAATCGTTGTGAAATGTTGAGCACTCACCCCGACGACACTGCAGCAGCGTCCACGAATTCAGTCACAAATTGTCGTGCCATCAATCAATTATTCATGACAAATTAAACTTTGTATGAAGCTGTGAGATTGGTTGAGGAATATAAGATGTAATAAAGTCGGAAATATTATTCTTGTAACTCTTTTCCACACAGTTGATGGCTCTGAAAAGGGCCGATGGTTTTCTTAGCTTCGATGCTGTCACAGATGAATAGCACTGCAGGGTGTAATCAGATGATTACCATGGTTAAACCGGAAATTCCCAACGCAAATGTATAAATTTGAGCAAGTTATTTGCTTATACGACAAACCAGTTGAATTTTTCGTGGCGTTGATGACACACACAGGAAGGGTAGTGGATCACCGGGCATAAGTCGAAATCTGGAAACGATGCTCACTCTTGAAATCTTGAGCGATTTCACTAGTCCGACACCCTATCAGCAGCTCCTCGGATCAACAACTCAGGAGGCTTCTAGTATCTGGTTTGTAACGGGCGTGCTTCTTTACTGCTCTACCACTGACGCATGATCACGAGTCGAAATCTGGAAGCGCAGACCAAACGCTCTGCCAGCGATGAAAATGGCGGCGGCGATCACGATGGCTGGGGCGCTTCTCCAACCGGCATACTGCTTCTCTCGAAAGCGAAATTGGAATGAAACCGAATCCGGCGAAGGAAGCATGTTTTAAACCCTTAGATTAGCAGATGATGCTCCTCCCTTTCGTTCTCTTCTCTTTCTAGTCGACCAATCTGGAAAATGGGTATGTGCCAAAAATGAGTTGGGCTTAGAATTATTTGAAAATTGCGGAAAATGACAATGCGTGAGAAATTGGCCGAACATGAATAGTTGGAAGGATTGACATTTACTAAATATTCTTTAGATAGCTATTGATAATCAATAGTTTTCCTTAGTATGAAGGTGAATTTCTGATTAATGTGTGCCAAAATGATGAAAATTGTTCTATCAGAATTGCTCTTCAAAACCATTCTAAATATGACGCAATGTTGTTACATGTGATAATTTTCATAATCGAAATGCGCCCATAAAATATGGCAAATCAAAGACACTGTTGGAAATGCCACTCTTACATTCGTTGTGAAATGTTGAGCACTCACCTCGACGGCACAGCAGCAGCGTCCAATAATAGTCTCAAATTGTCGTGCTATCAATTATTCATGACAAATTAAATTTTGTACGAAACTGTGAGATTGATTGAGGAATATAAGATGTAATAAGGTCGGAAATATTATTCTTTCAACTCTTTTCCACAAATTTGATGGCCCTGACAAGGGCCGATGGCTTTCTTAGCCTCGATGCGGTCACAGATAAATAGCACTGCGGGATTGATCAGTTGATTGCCATGGTCCGTGGATGGCGCACAACAGCAACGGGTAGTGGATCACCGGGCACAAGGCGAAATCTGGAAACGATGCTCACTCTTGAAATCTTGAGCGATTTCATAAGTCCGACGCTTGATTCGCTGCTCTTTTCTCTTCGGATCAGCTTCTGGAATTTAGCTCCTAACGGGCTTGCTTCTTGACCACCGATCACCAGACGCTGGATCGCTAGCTTGAAGGACGTCGCTGCACAAGATCGGAAGAGCTCTTGTCAGCTCGGAAGTAGAAACGGAATGAAACCGAATCCAACGAAGGAAGCATGCTATATACCCTTAGATTAGCAGATTATGCTCCTCCCATTCGTGCTCTTCTCTTTCTAATCGACCAATCTGGGAAATGCATATGTGCCAATAATGAGTTGGACTTAGAATTACTTGATAATTGCGAAAAATGATAATGCGTGAGAAATTGGTCGAACATGAATGAAAGGGTTGACAATTACTAAATATTCAATAGTTCGCTATTGATAATCAATAGTTTTCTTTAATATGAAGGTAAATTTCTGATCCATGGTGCCAAAATTATGAAAATTGTTCAATGGGAATTTCTTTTCAAAAGCAATCTAAACATGTCGCAATTTTGTTACATGTGATCATTTTCGTAATCGAAGTGTTCTCATAAAATATGGCAAATCAAAGACACTGTCAGAAATTTCACTCTAGCTTACTATCGTTGTGAAATGTTGATCACTCACCCCGACGGCACTGCAGCAGCGTCCACGAATAGTCTCAAATTGACGTGCCATCAATTATTCATAACAAATTAAATTTTGTACGAAGCTGCGAGATTGATTGAGGAATATAAGATGTAATAAGGTCGGAAATATTATTCCTTCAACAAGGGCCGATGGCTTTCTTAGCCTCGATACGGTTACAGATAAATAGCACTACGGGATGTTATCAGTTGATTTCCATGGTCAAACAGGGAATTTGCTTATACGACGAACCAGCTGAATGGTTCGTGACGTAGATAGCGCACAACAGCAACGGGTATTGGATCCCCGGGCACAAGTCGAAATCTGGAAACGATGTTCACTCTTGAAATCTTGAGCGATTTCACTAGTCCGACGCTCGATTAGCAGCAACTGTGGGGGCTTCTGGTATCTGGTTCCTATCGGGCTTGCTTCTTGACCACCGATGCTGAATTTATCACGAGTCGAAATCTGGGAGCGCGGATAAATTTACGGCGGTGATGACGATGGCTTGGACGCTTCTCCGAGCGGCAGTAGTTTGCCGCTCGGAGAAACGCCCAAGTCATCGTCATCGCCGCCGCAAATCAACTTTGCGTCTTCCTCTTCCGACGACACAAATTGGACTGTGACGCGGGTGCAAAAGCAAAGCGAGAATGACTCGCCCGATCGTGTTCACAGTCCGACTGCAAAAAGAAGACTGAGGGAAGAAGCAGGGACCCGTTTGCTTTTATAGTGGGAAGCGACACCGTCGAAAAGTGCTCGAACGTGATTGGTTGAATAAGAAAGGGGTCAACATTTATCAAATTTTCAATAGTTTAACAACAAAATTCACTTATCGGATATATTACTAACGATGCCTAGATACATTTCTGATCGAATGATACTAAAATCATAATAATTGGTTCATAAACAACTGAGTTATTTCAAAATCTCCCCTAATTTCGTTACATGTCTCATTTTCCGTAATTTTAAAGTGGAATGTTGAGCACTCACCCCAACGGCACAGCAGCAGCGTCAACGAATAGTCAATTATTCATAACAAATTAAATTTTGTATGAAGCTGCGAGATTGATTGAGAAATATAAGATCTAATAAGGTCGGAAATATTATTCCTTCAACTCTTTACCACAAATTTGATGGTCATGACAAGGTCCGATGGCAGATAAATAGCACTACGGGAAGTTATCACTTGATTGCCATGGTCAAACGGGAAATCCTCAACGCAAACAGCAACGGGTAGTGGATCCACGGGCACGTGTCGAAATCTGGACACTCGAGCGATTCCGACGCTCGATTAGCAGCAGCTCCTCGGATCAGCAACTCTGGGGGCTTCTGGTATCTGGTTCCTATCGGGCTTGCTTCTTGACCACCGATGCTGAATTCATCACGAGTCGAAATCTGGGAGCGCGGATAAATTTGCGGCGGCGATGACGATGGCTTGGACGCTTGGATGATGGTGGGAAGCGACACCGTCGAAAAGTGCTCGAACGTGATTGGTTGGATAAGAAAGGGGTCAACATTTATCAAATTTTCAATAGTTTAACAACAAAATTCACTTATCGGATATATTACTAACGATGCGTAGATACATTTCTGATCGAATGATACTAAAATCGTAATAATGGGTTCATAAACAACTGAGTTATTAACGTTCGAAATCTCCCCTAATTTCGTTACATGTCTCATTTTCCGTACTTTTAAAGTGCACCCCAATATAGAAAACAAAGACGTAGTCCTACGTCAAAATCTCAAAAGGCAAAAATGTCGAAAAACTAAAGGCCGGAGAGAAAACTTGTCTGTAAGCCTGTATTAAACGTACCGTAATTTCGGGTGAAATTGATCATTTTCCACGGTTCTTCATTTGTGGTTTCTCTAACCTTTTCAATGCCAAACAACTGAATGTAAGAAAACAAGTACCGCCACGATAAGTGACGAGAGAGCAGTCAAAAGCAATAATTCTTACAGACGTTCTTGGATTACACTGTGATATTGGCTGTTGGATATACAAAATTTGACTATTTCAGCAAACTTGCATAGAAGTTTGCCATCTTGTATGGCAATTATTTGCCACAGAATTCAAAGCTTATGTGTATAACAATACCAAATTATAACTGAAATGAAAGAATAATATTGAGAAACACTGCTCGTCAAAACAGTCGCTTATTTACGTCCGCATTTTGATCGTCGCCGTACCGATGTATTTTGTATCGTATATCCAACAAAGTGTATTGAACGACATCCGAATCGTCCGTGTTATTGACATTCATTGTGAGCATCGCATTTCACGGTCGTAGTTCTGTAAATTATTGTGTTTAGTGTTTCGTGATACTGGGTCAATAGGGCGATATTCAAAACTGAAAAGGCAATAGATGACTCTTTTTCAGTGGTAGTAAAAACGAAATCCTTAAGCAAAGAAAGTACAATGGAAGATGAACTAAACACAAAAAGTTATGTATTCATATTACGCTAGATTTCTAATCACTACTTTTTCGATCCAGTTTCCTAATTGCAAGTAATTTACGTTTTTCATTATTTTCCATACGTTTTGACAGTTTACCGACTTCCATTCTTCCATGCGCTTGTGTTTGAAATTTGAGAAATTTGAGAATCCAGCGTAGCGCGATCAGTGAAAGGCATACACACATCAGTGTCGCCGCTAGGCGGCCAGCACCGATAAACTGAATGTTCGAAGGGTTGTTGTCTGTACTTTTTGCCACTGGCGCCAACTGTTAGCGATTAAGATCAAAATAAACAGTCGTTACCCTATTATTACGGACATCTACAAAACACCAGCACGCTGTCATCTTTTCTAAGCGCCATCTGCCTGAAAAACAAGGAAGCTAGTAGAACTTCGAGTATAACAGTTCAACAGGGCTGCATACTGGTAGGCGCTTTAGGCGCATCATTATTTTACCGTTGCTGTGCGTAGTGTTGTAACATTCTTCCTCGACACTTCACGGCTTCACTATGGAATCATGCCAAGCTTGCTCAAAATCTTTGGATTCGGATAGAGTGGTCACCTGTAGTGGATCATGTGGTATGACTTTCCACTTTATATGCGTTGGCCTGTCTTAATTTCAATACACCTGTTGGACGTCGAAGGTGGGCATGTTCTGGTTCTGCTCATCATGCCGACTGAATTTCGAACCAGCCGTATACGAGCGAGATAAAATAATGCTGAAAGCTCTACGTGAACTGTTGATTCGAACAGACGCTATGGATACACGGCTCGGAAATTGCGGAGAAAATCTCAGGAAATTCACCAAAATTCCCCATGGTGGCAACCAATCCAAATCATCAAACTGCTCGAATCTTCAAACAACATTGCTTCAGAGTATTGATGAAATGGCTCTCGACGATGTCGTAGATGATCCAATCAACCGGTCTAGGTCATGTGACGAAACGTCTTTCTTTGAAGTGCTGGATGAGGTGAACAGCTCAATAGCTATGGCTCCTGATAGGTTTGTTGCGGAGGAAATAAGCGCGTGCAAATCGTGGAATGCACGTCTCGTATGAACACATCTACTCCTGCAGCTTTGCCACATGTATCGAAGTGCTTGCCGGATACAATATGTGCCCAGTCTACTCGAAGCAGCTCTAACATTCACTCCATCGGAAATAAAACTAGATCGCCCAGCGGAAGAACACTCAAACCTAACAACTCTTTTCTCAAAGTTGCAAATGGCGCGCCCCATGCAATTGACGACGAATGTTATTATGTTACTCCTTTCACGCCAGATCAAACGGAAGACGACATCAAGCTGCACGTGTGTGACATCACTAATGCGGATCCCTCAGTTGTCAAAGTTACAAAGCTGGTTCCTCGTGAGAAAAAACTTGAAGAACTTTCGTTTGTATCCTTCAAAATATCGGTTTGCAGATCTTACTCAGGTGTTGTCAGCGACAGCTGGTACTGGCCAGAAGGAATTACCATACGGCCCTTTGAACCAAACTCAAAAAACGAAATCCCTGCACGGCTCCCGAAATCTATGCAATAGAACATCGTCAAATTTCTTCCAAAATCGCCACAGCCGATTAATGTCAATCTTCTCCATCACCGGGACGCACAGTATCAAGCACTTTGGAAGCCCTGGAGCCCCCCATCACAGTCCTGACCATCCAGCCAGCGATCATCAGACGTCCCGGTCCTGTGTTTGGAACGGGTGAAGGGGTCTTCCAGCCTGTGCTATCAGGCAAGTACCTACAGTTGAGGAACACAATCTGCTCTGAAAATGTTTTCGTTCGTAGTGTTGACGACCCGCACCATTCAACTGGATTTACAATACCGGGATGCACGCCTGCTAGCCTCTCGGAAGCCTCTTATCCACTCGTCACAGTCGAGTCCATCCTACCAGCGACCAGCAGTCATCCCGGTCCTGTGTATGAGCGCGGAGAAGGGGTCTTCCAAACTCCAATTGCAGGAAAGTACACGAACGATCAGAACAACATGCTGCCAGTAATTTCAATCGCTTCCAGCTCCTTTGCATCACATCTAATCTTCAACGAGCTAACCGAACCACCTGGCGCGAGCAGCATTGTCCCAGTTAACGCATCATCATTTGGCTCTGTACTACCAGAACGTTAGGGGTTTGCGAACCAAAATTGCTCACCTATGTTACTGAGTAGCTGTGACTACGATGTCATAGTCTTCACGGAAACATGGTTGTGTGCTGGTATTGAAAATTGCGATATTACGTCTGAGTACACGATTTTCCGATGCGACCGCAACGAATTAAATAGTCGCCATTCACACAGTGGTGGTGTGCTCATCGCAGTCAAAAATAATCTGCCCTGTGACACCATTTATATACCAAATTGTGAGAACCTTGAGCAAATCGCCGTACGTATAAAATTGCGTAAGAGGTTTCTCTACATAGGCTCTACCCCATTTGGCATAAAGCCATTTGGCATAATGCCATTTGGCATAATGCCATTTGGCATAATGCCATTTGGCATAATGCCATTTGGCATAATGTCCATTTGGCATAATAGCCATATGGCATAACGGCCATTTGGCATAATTAAACGAAATATTATTTTTCTCTCACATTTCAAAACGTTTATTATGGCACTTGAAATATTTGTCTAAAACAAGTTAAATTTACTGGAAGTAGGGGAAAATATTGACCATGATTTTTAGTTGAAGAAGTAGTGTGAAGTACAAGGAAACGCATCAAGAAAGATTGGTTGTCACGAAGTGTGCGTTTGAGGCTGATGACAAAAACATCAGCAATGTAAAGTCACATCGGCGCGCAGCGGTTGAGCATATCGTGTAGATGGAGATCCAAGCATATGGGATAATTGATTTCAGTACAGCATCATTAGAAAAGTTTCAAGTTTGAGTGTGTTAAAACGCAAACGACGAACCGGATCGTTGCGTACAATTTGATCAAATGAAAGAATTGGCTTGACTCCCATAAGTTATGAAATTCCATGTGCGGCTGAGTACTCACTTGGATTTTTTTGAATATCACTTATACATTATGTATCTAGATGAGAGTTTGATGTGGCAGAACCTGCAAAATAGTGCAGCCGTATTGTTCCAATTTTACAGAAATGAAAATTACGCGGTGGTGCAGAGCAATTAATATAGATTAGTAAATCTCACCTTCTTTCCAAACATGGAGTTGTCCTTTTGTTTGCATTGAGTTTGAGTTTGCAGTTTTAGCAAATCTTAACTTTTATACCGTGCTGCTTGAAATTGCTTACACCCTTTAAAAGCCGGGCAGTAGTCTGTTTCTAGGTGTTTTTGGACCTAATTCTGACTTTCTCGTAGGGGTGTCGATGGTGTAGTGGTAAGCGAGATAAGCGTGATATCAATTCTCGTCGGCGCCGTTAGGATTTTCTTAGACATTAACTCCCTGATCGCGTCTTTTTAGGAAGGGAAGAAAAGTACTTAATCCCAGCCCATTTGTTAATGAGTTCGATATGTAGGGTTCCAGGTGTTTGTGGCTGTATCTCCGGGCGTCGGAAGCTGACATTTAACAAACAACTGGCCCATAGAAATAAGAAGAAGTGTTTTTTTTTCGTTTGAACTCCGTAATTGCAACTTCTTCTACATTATCCATGCATAAATGCAGCCGAAAAATACATTTTTTTTGTGTGAATTAAGGCCGGTTTCCAAGATTCGAAGCGTCCGGGCAATTCGAATCAACACGATACCAAGGCAATCCGATGTAACAAACTTCGATCTTGGCGCGCCTTGATTCGTTACGCTGCAAACTAAAAAGAACAGTTTATGTTGGAAAGAAGGTATAATTTCTTATAGAGTAATTCGCCATTTGCTGAATGCCTAAAGGCCCGCTAATTGTGGAACATGTCATTAGGAATACACGTACTGTTATAAAAATAGGCGAGATTGTCAGCCGTTCAGCGATAGGTTAATTGCCCTACTGAATTATTAACCAACATCAACTGATTTTTGTAGCATTTAAGGCAAAGCATCTCTCCTGAGATTGTCCTTCTTTGAGACATTGGCAGTTCTTTATACTTGGTTTCTAAGCCCTTCGAAATAAAAAAAATCAATGTTTTTAGAGGCTAAGCTAAACGGTTTCTTATAACTGTGTTTCCAGCTGCGACAAAATTGTGATATCCAAGCCATGGTCAAAAACTAAACTACAGCCTAGCCTATAGCCTATTATTACAAATAAAAGAAGATAGACTTTCAGAGAGCATTATAAGATTGATTAACAGCGAGTTCACTCTATGGTGCCAAATTTTAAACTCTTCATATTACTCCTTCCTTAAGCGATACGAATAAGTACTCACATCTAGAAGTGTGACTTGGAAGGCGCCGGTCGGAACTCGGAAGTGATTCATTTCTTTTGTCCAGAGTCAAAAAAGACACATTGGATTTATCGAGTCCAAATTTGAGATTTTTTTGTGGAAATGTATTCTTCATATTATGCCAAATGGCCGTTATGCCAAATGGTCATTATGCCAATTGGCCATTATGCCAAATGGCGTTATGCCAAACGGCATTATGCCAAATGGCATTATGCCAAATGGCATTATGCCAATGGGGTAGAACCCTCTACATAACAGCAATCTATATTCCTCCAAACTCCAGTCCCGACCTTTACTCTGCTCATGCAAATGCCATGCAGTTTGTGACAGATCTTGCTTCAGTGTTCGATGTTGTTATGTCGATTGGGGACTTCAATCTTCTCAATTTGCATTGGCAACTTGATAGCGATACGGACGGTTACATTCCTTCGAATATGTCCACTGAACATGAGCGAAATTCGGTTGAATCGTTGTTCGCCATGGGATTGCGTCAAGTCAAGTCAAGTCAACAGATTCACAAACACGAATCGAAAACTTCTCGATCTCGTCTTTGTAAATCCTCCAGAGCATGTAGATATGATTCTTCCTTCTTCTGCACTTTTGCGGATGGACAATCACCATGTACCATACATCTTACTCCTTGAAGAGTTGGAGGCTAATCCAGCCATGCCCGCTCAATAAGATTGGGCATTCGATTTTCATGCCTGCGACTATCGGCAATTAAACAACGTTCTAACAGACATCGACTGGGACTCCGAATTCGACAACAGACCATTGGAGGAAATTTTACCGTTGTTCTACGACCGACTCAACGCCGTCATCAACGATCATGTACCAAAACGTTTAAGAAGGTCAAGCTCGTCTTTTAACAAACCGTGGTGGACTCTCGAACTCCGTAGCCTTCGCAACAGCCTTAGAAAATCAAGGAAGCATTTTTTCCGTACAAGATTCGAGAACGACAGAAGCACGCTTCGTGAAATGGAAACATCGTACAAAGTTCTTCTTTCATCTACATACTGCAATTATATTTCGAGGATTCAGGCAAACGTCAAGGAAGATCCTAGACGCTTTTTGGAATTCCGTCAACCATCAACTACAACGGTGTTTTTGCTCATTCCAACTTAGAAGCAGCTAATCTCTTTGCTACATTTTTTGAAAGCGTATACAATAAGGTAGCGCCAGTAAAACGTCACAACTCCTTCGCACACGTTGACGTTTGCGACATCACCTTCAGCTACCGAATTCGTACCTGATGAAACACGCGAGGCACTAGGTGACCCCGACAAGAGTGCGGGCACGGATGGCATTCCGCCTCTTCTTCTGAAGAACTGCGCTGCATCTTTAGCCAAACCGAATACTAAAATCTTCAACTGTACCATTCGTGAGAGAGCCTTTCCGTCTGTGTGGAAAACGGCTCGCATCGTTCCGATTTTCAAATCAGGAACATGTAGCAATGTAAGCAACTTCAGAGGCATTTCCATACTTTGAAGTCTGAGCAAAGTTTTAGAAAAAATGATGCATAAAGTTTTGTACAATGTAGCACGACCTTTCATAACTGACACTCAGCACGGTTTCATGAAGCATCGGTCTACAACCTCGAATCTGATGTGCTACACTACCAGATTGTCTACGGAACTGGCAGCAAGACGGCAGGTAGACTTTATCTATATCGATTTTGCTAAGGCTTTCGACACCGTTCCACACGTCCTAATAGTCGAAAAAATGAAATACATCGGATTTCCAGCCTGGATTGCACAATGGATTTTTTCCTATCTCACGGATCGTGAAGCTTTTGTGGTTTTCAACAACATACACTCGCGGACCTTCGCTATAACATCTGGTGTTCCTCAAGGCAGTGTGTTAGGACCACTACTATTCAACATCTTCGTGAACGGGCAACTTGATTTCGTCATCCAAACTCTCTTTTGCGGATGATCTTAAATTATTTCGTGTCATTCTCTCCGTAGCCGACTGCGAAGCCTTACAGGAGGACATCAACAACGTGCTAATATGGTGCGATAACAACGGCATGAACGTGAACAGTAAGAAATGCAAAATCATTTCATGAATCAATAGTTTTTCACAACTTTTTCATTAGTTTTCGAAAATTGAGGCAATTTGTAGTTCGTTAAAGAAAAATGAAAATAATCGGTTGAGAAACGGCGGAGATATAGCTCTCTGAAGTTGACTACTTTGTATGGGAAAACGGTTTTGGTGCATTTTATATGTCCGGTACTGTAGAGCACTTCAAAACACGTCAATTTTTTTGAGGGAAATAATCAGATGCTTGCAGAATCCTAAGAAATGTTGTTCAATAAGTGCTTGTCCATCGGTCTACATCCAGCACGCTCTTGATCCAAATACTGCACGGTAGCCAAACCTACAAACCCCACTTCCGCTATCCCTGGTTCATTATTTTTCAATGAATAACACTACAAGCGGAAGAGGAACAATTTCGTTGCTGAATAAATTTGCCACGTCTTTTCACTTCCACAATTCGATGAATTGAAAAAGGATTGAAACAGTCGCACTATGTTTGTTCAAATAACTGTTAATTTACTTGTACCAACTGATTTGAAATTGCATCTCATGCGCCTCTGCCGAGTGGCGACAAACTATCAAGAGATTCCCAAAGTATCGGTAACCAATTCATGGATTAAACCAAGACTAGTAGCGTGGTGTACTGAATAGACGCATCTTAAACAAAGCTCGTTTGTTACAGACAGCACAACATTTGTCAAAGCATTCGTGGAAGAATATGTCTGTGACGATCTGTTGATCAATTCCTTCCCGAAGCACGTAGAAGTTGTTTACTGAATTGTCGTAAACATTTTATCTAGATATCTATGATTGTAATCCAGGAAATGATTAAATCATGTTTCCCATGATTCATGAAACTATGGTATATTTTGTAGAATTTCTGAAGGAATTGTTGGAAACAATAAAAATGCTAACAGAAGTGTTAATGAAATTCAAGTGATATATTAAAATGAGTTTCTGCACGACCTTCTAATCTTCTTAAGTAATTTTACAATTAGCCCGAATGTTTCTTGCTTCGTTGATATTCAGTTTGCACCCCTGCTATGAATCGTAATTCAAAAAAAGTTTTGAATATATCTTCCAACGATCTTTCAGTTGCACAAAGTATACAGCACGACTTTTTTGCTAATTTAGGCAAAAACACGAAAGGATCGAGTTTACTAACCTACGTCCAATTATTTGTACCGGGTGAATCAAAATCCGGACAGTACCAATATCCGGGCACTATGGCAATATTTATCAATTAAAGGTAAAATTGAATGTTAAATTGTTGATTTTAGATTGAACCTTCTAATATTAACATAACTTATCAATATACATTAATTTGTAATCTTGTTACCATTATTGCCAAAATAGTAAAAATAACGAAATCAAAAAAGTTTCTTCTTGTTTCTTCGCGGTAAATGTGATTTTGTTGGTAGCGTCGAAGAGCATACTCACAATGTTCAGTGAAAAATAATGTATCAAAATATTGCTTCTGAAGTAGTGTTGACAATATAATTGTTCACGAAGTGGTATTTTAAGAGTTTAGTGGCACCACGTTCTAGAAGAATGCAGTAAATATCTGTTTTAAGTTCAAAGAAATGTCTGTCCGGTTTTGGATCCAGATGATTTTAAAGCCGGACATTGAAGCAAAATCCTATGTGTTGATGGTGTTTAAATATTGTTTTCAATAAAAATCAAGACAAAATATTAATTTTAATGTAATTTGAGTGGTAAGAACAATTCAACGCATCATAAAGAGTAGTTAAATTGAACAAATCACTAATAGTTTCAGTTCAAGGCCGGGCGTTTCAGTCCAGGTAGACAAATCACAATCTTTTATTACATTTCAATGTTCAAACTATTACAGCAAACATGCATTCAACAGATTATTGAAAGTGCGTTAAATTCAGTCAATTTCAAAATGTTTATGCGAATGATTTTCATAATTTCATGTTAAATTGTAGCTGTCCGGATTTTGATTCAAATGTGCCCGGATTATTTGGCATTACTTGCTGCAGGTGTCCGGATTCAAAGACAAGACGATCCACATTGTTTCAACTATTTTAATGGTATAACTTCAATTTTTATCACAAAATTCAATTGGACAGTCCCTATGCCTATCAAATTTACATAGAAAATTCTTTGATGCCACGTTATATAAGAAAAAGGAGAGGGGCAACTAATCACAAATTTCAGATGTTGCTAGGACGTTGCCAGATCAACTTTCGATTGTTGAGGGATGGGTCAATTTTGTCCAACATACCATGCTAAGTTTAAAAACTCCAATTGATTAGTGGATAGAAAGGAGTCAAACCTTATTGAATCGTATATGACTTGACAACTACCATGTAACATCATGCCGAAAATTCAACTCTGAAGCTATTGAAAAACATTCGAGTTGCTTCAAAATAAGTATTAAGTTTATATAATAGATTTATAGATAATACCGTTAAGCATGGTCAAATATTTTCAATAGCACACTAACACGCCCGCAAAGTCTTTCGCAATAACTTGATTTTTCTAGGACTCAAGCGCACTACACGGCATTACGGAGCCAATTTTGTGTAAGTATTATCATTCATGAAAAATTGTTATAGACCAAGTCCAACTAGCTGCCCCTTCAGCTATTCCGGCGCTATTTTTGTACTGTCTCAGAACTTAAACTTCAATAACTGAGTAATGCACTATTGGTTAAACTAGGGCACTCTAAATCATTGTCAATACTTTTTTTTTACTACGCTAAGATTTTTCATAAATCTACAATCTTACCTGTGAGTTTCCCGTTCTTTTTAATCACACAAACACGTTAGAGTCCTGTATAAATACAATACACTAAAACCCTCACCGCTCTGCAAACTCTGCCACACATATCTAGTGTCTAGAACTGATCAGAGAAACTCGAGAATATTACTGTGGCCGGAGTTATTCCGGTGGTTCCATGGGTCAAGTCCGGTGAAAAGGGCGATTTTTTGGGACATGCCAAGTTATCATTATTTATTTGGAATGACATTCAATTGAATTTGCATAAATCATTGAAATTTAATATTCAACATTGCAAATGTAAAGGTTTGTACTATTTGGAATGCACCGGACGTGGTCAGTCGGAATTAATGCCTTGAAGAATCGGCTATAGACTTTGATGGATATTAATCCGTTTCAATTCTAGAAGACTAAAGATCAAACATAATAGTTCACTTAAATTGCGTTCCAATGAGCTTGGAACAGATGTTCAGATACAATTTGGCCATTTTATAGTAAATTTGAGGCGTCCTGGGGACCCGAAAATGGTCATTTGTAGGGTCAATCACATGTAAGACCCATGGTTATTCAAATCAAATCGATGCTCAAATGGTTTAACGCTGATGCGTTTTTTTTTAATTCCATGATATAGGGGCCACATTATAGCGATTCGGTAATTATATGTGACTTGAAATTTGCCTACCTCCAGGGGCACAAAAGCACATCACCCTTTTCACTTGACTTGACCCAGTGACCCACCGTAATAACTCCGGTCACAGAAACAGTCTCGAGATCCTTCGGCCACTTCTAGAAACTAGATGTATGTACGAGTATACTGACAAAAACTAATTAAAATCCGTTTAGTATTCGCTGAACAAAGAGAGTTTTAATATTTTTTTCTTTCACTCAGGCCTATACGTGTTAATAAAATTTCAAATCATAACACTTGCAGAGATCAAACTTTACATTTCCTACTCAAAATCAGAACTCAAATTGAAACTCTTTTGAAAATATTCTATCCCATACGAGTATACTGACAAAAACTAATTAAAATCCGTTTAGTATTCGCTGAACAAAGGAGAGTTTTTATATTTTTTTTCTTTCCACTCAGGCCTATACGTGTTAATAAAATTTCAAATCATAACACTTGCAGAGATCAACTTTACTTTTCCTACTGCAAAAATCAGAACTCAAATTGAAACTCTTTTTGAAAATATTCTATCCCATAACACCGAATTTCATTTTCATGAATGTCATTAACCCAAGTGTCATCACCCTGACGCACCATTACGATGAATGCTATTGTTCCCAATATACAATTAACTTGAATAAAGGTACCCCTGATAATGGAATTCGAAGCAATGCCGTTCTAGAAATTGGAGCTCGAGGTGATGGTCTTCAGGTTTATGGTATTCGGGTAAATGAAATTAGGAGTTAAGTTTTAAAACGATGTGTAAAATTTCGTAAAAACAGAGTTGTTTACGGATTCTGCATAATTCCCAATTTTGGTTACCAAAAAATCATAAATTGTTCTGTGCCCCTGTTACCATCTGGTCTACCTACACTAACATGGTTCGAAACCTCCACAAACTGAAGATTTCTATGTAAACTTTCATATTTATTTCGATCACAAACTGTACTTGTGAAATTAGGACTCACCAGCTGCTATAACCAGAGTTGCACAATATCGGTCATATCAGCTGATGGCTGATCAATATCAGTTGCGAACTATCAATATCACTTGGATCTGAATGATCCGAATTTTATCGCATTCGACCTGTACAAATCAGCAAATTTTAAGCGTTGATGGTGACAGCAAGCAACTCTGGCTATAACCAGTGAATACAAACAATCACGATTTGGCAGCTACATAAACTTTTCCAAGCTGACGAGGACAAACATTTAATATTAAGCTTTATAAATGTTACGATTTTTAATTCCATTAAAAAATGCAATAACCAATGTGCTACACTTTACATTATTGGTTTCCACTTCGTATCGCTTTTATTCCATACACTGTTAGCCATAACCGAAAACTCAAGTCCGAAAGCAATCTATGACGTTTATTTTTGCTTCATAATACAACAATAGTTGCACCTCAAATAATTTGAATCATAAGTACATGGGTTCACCAAACTATCCAGACTATGTGATCACAAAATTCATTTGTTTTCATGATGAAATTGGCTCCGTAATGCCTTATAGCTCTTGAGTCCATGAAAAATATGTTATTTGAGAAAGACTTTTGCAGCATGTAAGTGCAATGTGTCGTTTAAAACATTTGAACATGCTTATCGGTGCTGGAATGCCTAACTAATCTATTGAAAATTAGTATTTCAATGGTTACACCTTCAAAAGGGGGTAATTTCAAATTTTGAATCTTTTTTCACAAAACTCCACCAAGAAGTTACAAAAAACTATTTAAACCAACTTTGGTGCAAATTTGAATGGTACATTTTTTAGGATAATCACGGCAAAAAGAAAACATCTGAATATCTCAGTTTTTCTTTGAATTTGTTATCTTCTACAATCAAAAGGGCGTAACTCCAAAACGGACTTCGTTTTTATTTTTAATTTTTCTCAGACATGCAGCTAAGCTTTAGAAAACGACTGGTGAGCACAGATTTGATGGAGATTTTTTTTTCTGATAATAACGGTCAGGGGAGCACCGTGTTTTCTACTATTATTGTGGGTTGCCATTAGCAACGGCTTTGTGCCTAAAGCTAAGTATGCTATTTCGTTCAAGAAAAGGAAAGAAATTCCTTGATTGAATGGGTCAAGAAATTTCCTACAGAGAGCCACATTTGAAATGACATTTCTTCTCAACTGCGTACTGCGATCAGAAAAATGTGATTTTCTGGACTATTTCTGGGAAGAAATTTTCCACGCATCGAGATAGGCGATTTCTTTTCTTGTCAGTAGCAAACCAGGCTTAAAACAGTAAGCATTTATGATGTTTGAAATGAGACCGAATGTATTTGCATCCTTCAATTGAATCAGTTTAGAGATTCAATAGAACATATTCAATACTTCAAAGCTTGTTGAAAATTAAGTTTCTTTTTCATCAATTTATTCATAAATACAAATCGATTTCAATGTTTCAGTTCAGTTGTATATTTAAAATAATTTGTATGAAAAAAAAAATCTATTCAACTAATTTTAGATGCTCCAAACATTGATTCATAATATTGAATGATCGGAATGGAAACATCGATTCAAAATCGCTCAACACTACTTCATAGCCATAAAAATTAGTCAGTTTTTAAACCCAACTGATTATATATTAATTTATTCATTACTCGTGGTGAAGATGGATGCATTTTGAGTGAAATGATGAAAAAAAATCACGTGCTTAGGTAGTATTCGAATTCACGATTCTTGCATGCTATCAATTTCAAAACCTTAATTTTAATGACTGATTTCAAAATGAATTTGTTATTTTCTTTTCATAAACCGAAAATACCCATGTATATAAGAAATTACTCTCGTAGTATTTATAACAAGTTGTGACATAGTTATGTTTTTATTTAATAATAAACATTCTTCGTTATTAGATTTGGCATAGTTTTAGTTGTATTATACAGTCAAATCTCCATGAGTCGATGTTGTATTGCTCTTTTATGCAACTCATGGAACCAGACCGAAAACAGAAATTTATCACTATGATGGTTCTCTTGAACGGATTTCGAAAAAAAAAACTACTCGACATGTTCATGATTTGATGACCCCTTGAATGTCGGCTCAATAAGGTTTGACTGCAATTATATTCCCTCACTTAGAGCAAGACCTACTCGAGGTTCGTAAATTTGAATCAGCCAGTTAAAGATTTTCTCTACTTCCCAGACCGTGAAATACAATGACTCATAATTAGTAAACCTAACTAAACCGTTTCATAGTTTCTAAAAACAAATCTCTTTAGCTCTTTCATGAAATAGATTCAGCTTTGCACAGTATCAATATACCTATCTGCGTCCATGACTGGTAACCTTTATTAGCATTTAAAGCAGATATTCTTTGCGAAAAAATTTTCTCTCCCCAGATTGATGCGTCCCGAATCTGCCACTTCGTGAAGGCATCGACTGAATAAGTTGTAGCTACTTCTTGCCCGAACCTTTCTGATAAGGGAGCAACGTTCTTGAAATGTGCACCGTCCCGACTCTCAAAACAATTTCGAGCTGTCAAAGACGCCCCATCTCCTGAACTTCGGGCAGGAAAGCAAAAACGGCGGCTACCAGAAGGCAGCTCAAAAGAAACCGAAATCCGGTATGGGTACCGATAACAAGAGTCAAAGCTCTTGAAACGTAGTTCTTGTTCCGATCCGGCTCCTTCCCCGCTCTTTTTTTTTTGCAACTTTCCTGCATGGATGTCAGTATCTTAAGCATCGTTTAAAACTGTAAATGCGCTGACAAAAGTCCCAGGGTTACGTCTTGAGTGCAAACGAAAAAAAAACGAGGTAGAAATCGGTAGCAACAAAAAAAAGTTGACATTGAGGCAAGGACCTCGCGATTGAGAAACAGCACCAAGCAAAAGAAATCAGGTCGGCTAAATGACACACAAAGCCGAAGACGATTCAAGGGGGGGTTGTGGAACCCGCGGCAATGCTTGATATTCAATTATTTTCATTTCAATCACACTCGTCGGGTACTTACAGCACAAAAGTCGTCGGTAGCTCAAACGGGATTACCGCGCGTTTCAGATTTGTGCCGACATCGACATCGCCGACAAGGGGCGACTTCAGTCAGGACGGGAAAGCAAGATGTCTCATTATCGGTTTCGGATTTTTGTCCCATCGCCGTCTCGTCGTCGATTGTCGTTTCGCTGCCGAGTTGCTTCAGAGAGATTTTCGGAAAGCGGCGACCGTTGTCTGATGACAGGATCCTTTTGGCACGATGGGTGCCTTCGGATTGGTTGGTTGGTGTAGCCTCCCGATAAAGTAGCCGGTGGAGATGGTCCAGTAGCTGCTGGATGGGATACCCAATTAGGTTATCTCACTCTCTCTCGGCAGGGGATGATGATAGTGATGACGACGGCAATGACAACATCGGACGACAGTTGAATAATTTATTGTTCGTTGGTTTTATCGGGCGATTGACTTTGAGAAAGTTTGTATTGTTACGGTCCGATAGTCTCAGTAATTTCATAAATTGAACATAACGTTCTGGCGCTATGTCCCAACTGAAACACAATCTGCATTACAGTTGGCATATTTTCCTGACAAATGGAAAAATGCTAAGGTTGTTCCAATTTTAAAACCAGACAAAAATCCTGCAGCAGCTATCAGTTTGCTTTCCTCCATCAGTAAACTTTTTGAAAAGGTTATTTTGAACAGAATGATGGCCCACATCAACGAAAATTCTATTTTTGCCAATGAACAGTTCGGATTCCGCCATGGACATTCGACTACTCATCAACTTTTACGTGTAACAAATTTGATCCGTTCCAACAAATCTGAAGGCTATTCTACTGGTCTTGCTCTTCTAGACATAGAAAAAGCATTCGACAGTGTTTGGCATGAAGGTTTGATCGTAAAATTAAAAAAAACTTTAATTTTCCAACATACATAGAATAATTCAAAGTTATGTGTCAAATCGTACACTTCAGGTTAATTATCAGAACTCCAGATCTGAAAGACTTCCTGTAAGAGCTGGTGTTCCCCAAGGCAGCATTTTGAGACCAATATTATACAATATTTTTGCATCTGATTTACCTGATTTACCTCAGGGATCTTAAAAATCTTTGTTTCCCGAAGTCCGTCGCCCTGTCGTAGTCCCCGTCAAGACTCGAACGAACTGGAGCTTTACGCAATTCTGCACACCGTCCATCATCGCTCTAATCAGTTCTGTGAGCTTCCCGGGAAAGCTGTTCTCGTCCATAATTCTCCATAGTTCTATGCGGTCGATACTGTCGTATGCCGCTTTGGAATCAATGAACAATTGATGCGGCATTTTTGGGGGGTTTTCCGTACTGTTAAGATCTGGTCTGTCGTCGAGCGGCCGTTCACTTTTGTCGCCCTTTTTGTAGATAGGGCATATAACCCCTTACTTCCATTCCTCCGATAGCTGTTCTATCTCCAAGATTCTGACTATCAGCCGATGTAGACTACCGACCAACTTCTCCGGGCCCATCCTAACAAGTTCCGCTCCGATACCATCCTTCCCAGCTGCCTTGTTATGCTTCCCTCAAAGTGGGAGCTGGTTGGTTGCTATTGTCTAACATTCCAACATAGTTATTTCTTCCTTTGCCTTGAGCCTCCGTGTATGTGCTCTCAGCGCCATTCAAGTGTTCGTCGTAATGCTACTTCCACCTTATGATCATCTCACGTCCCTCCGACAAAATGTTCCCATCTTTATCCCAGCACATTTCGGCTCGCGGCACGGAGCCTCTTCGGGAACCGTTGAGTTTTTGATAGAACTTTCGCGTTTTTTTTTGGTGCGGTGCAACAGCTCCATTTCATCGCGCTTTTACTCCTTGAACAGACGGGTCTGATACTTCCGCTTCAATCTATAACGTTCCACGATCTGTCAAGTACCTTGCTGCAGCATTACTGCCCGCGCTGCGTTCTTCTCCTCTAGAATTATTTTACACTCCTCGTCGAACCAATCGTTCCGTCGACTCCGTTCAACGTACCCAACAATGTTCTCGTCTACGACGTTGATGGTTTCTTGTATTGTACTCCAGTAGTCCTCAAGTGGAGTCTCTGCAAGCGAATCCTCTTCGGGCAACGTTTGTTCGAGATGCTGGGCGTATGCTGTGGCTACATCCGGCTGCTTCAGTCGCTCAAGATCATGCTGAAGCCGGCGTCTGTACCGTAGGTTGTTAACGACGAAGAGTTTTAGACGCAGCTTTACCATTACCAGGTAGTAATCGGAGTCGATGTTAGCGCTACGATAGGTCCTGACGTCGATAATGTCGGAGAAGTGCCGTCCATCGATCAAAACGTGGTCGATTTGCGACTCTGTTTGCTGTAGTGATCTCCAGGTGTATCGGTACGGAAGACTATGTTGGAAGTAGGTGCTACGAATGGCCATATTCATGGAGGCGGCGAAATCAATCAGTCGAAGGCCGTTCCCGTTCGTCAGAACTCCTCCTCCTGGCCAACCTGAGCGTTCAAATCTCCTATGATGGTCTTAATGTTTTGGCTTGGGCAGCGATCGTATTCACGCGCTTTTGCATGTCGCCCATCACGATGAAAGCTGTTCCCAGCTCGTGTGTGTTGCCGCAGCTCTGGTAGATGGTATGGTTACCTCTAAACGCTCGCGCCAAACCCGGATCATCCCAACATCGGCGAGTATGCGTGTGCGTTCGATGAATTTGAAAGATTTACAGTTACACGTACCGAGTTTTCAATATCTAGTGGTCTTCCGTCGCTGTGGTCTTTGCCGATTGTTCTGGTCCGTATTCTCTCGTTGCCGATACTGTGCTAATGTGTTTCACGGCTGGCTTGCAGGGCTTGACACCAATCCTTTAGATTTCCAGAGGACCATTCCCCCTAAATGTTCGGAGGGCCATAGTGTACAGTTTTGCTTAGAGTCCTTCTCTGGCACTTGGACGATGATCAGCCGCCCCTGACATGAGGAACAGACGCTCCAGATTTGCAAAAGCGAATCTCCCCCTTTTATGTCAGCATTCGACCAAAGTTACCCGGTCTTCCCTAAGGCTACTCGTACCCCGGCCAGTACCACGAGGAGGTAGGGATAGGAGTTGCTGGACAGGAGGCTAAGGACCACACAAGGGGTCTATTTTATTCCTGCAGGTACGCGAGGTACCAATGGTACGCCATGCCCAGCATTTACCAATCAGAATATCAGAAGACGATGATATATATCTATCCATTTCGTTGTGGTCAGCATACCGTATCAATATCTCAAATCAGTTCTAATGTCTTGTTGTTTTGGCAGATTTTGTACTCGAGTTAGGCTCTGAAATAAAATGTGATAGATGCCGAACCGTGAAATATGACGAGCTGAATTTGTGCTCTCTGTTTCGCTGCGAAAGCCAAAGAAAAAGACGCAACAGAATTGACAGAGAAGAGACATTACGATGTACTAAAGGTACGGAAGATGCTATGAAGTAATCTGGCGAGTACTGTAATCGTCAAAGCTAAAGACGCT
>NW_018735176.1:0-25694 GCF_002204515.2 Aedes aegypti
TACGTGGCGCTAGTGTGCATGTAAATTGGTCATATTTTATATGGCTCTAGCTCATGAACCTGACAACGTAGAATGTTCGTGTCTTCAGCTTAGTTGGTCAGAAGCTTAAAGGCAATGTGAAACAGCACTGATTTGTTAGCAATTTTGCCGCTACGTGGCGCTAGTGTACAGCTGAGAGAAGTGACAGCTCACTGACAGTTGGCATGTTTTCTTGCCTTCTTAGACTTCTTTATTTAGTTCTTGGGTTGTGCACAACGGTCTAATGATCTTATTTTGGTCAAAATCATTCACTTCTTGTTTTTCACTATGAAAAAGGTATGAATGAAAAAAATCAATAGCAGTTTGCCACCACACGACTATATTTAAGTATTCAACTTTTTAAAATGTGCAGTCATTGAAAAACACATAGCAAGTTCAATTACGTTTACTAAAATTTTGACGGTAATTTACGCTTTGCTCTTCAAATGTGTGGTTTTCCAGTGGCAGTTTATGACAGGTACCCTTGTTCTTTTGGGAGCTAACAATCTAAGCCATCTGCCTCCTCTCTCTCAGGTGTGCAGGTAGATTTGGTCATATTTTCGTGGGATCTAGCACATGATCTTGACCACTTAGAATGTTCGTATCTTCAGCAAAGTTGTTCAGAAGCGAGAAATAGTGAAATTTTCAAATTGAATCATTTTTAAAGTACGAATATTTAGAAGAAGGCATTTTCTACGAACCTGTTTACTTAGACAAAATTTTGGAATATAATGAAATAGTTTGTTCACTGTGTGTCCAAAAAATTCAAAATTTGACAATTTTTGTCAAAATAGGCTATATTTAATGCCTTAAGGAATCGTACACAGTTTTAATTTAAAGTTATTTCCAAAATTCAGTTCAAATTTCGGATACATCATTTCGCTAGAAGCAGGGCCACCGTCGTCAAAATTGCTAATCAATCAGTGCTGCCTCACATTGCTTTTAAGCTTCTGACCAACTTTGCTAAAGACACAAACATTCCACGTGGTCAGGTTCATGAGCTAGAGTCGTCTAAAATATGACCAATTTACATGCAAACTAGCGCCACGTAGCGGCAAAATTGCATACCAATCAGTGCTGTCTCACATTGCTTTTAAGCTTCTGAATAAGTTTGCTGAAGACACTAATATTCTAAGTGGTCAGGTTCATGAGCTAGAGCCGTCTAAAATATGACTAATTTCTTCTGAATAACTTTGCTGTAGACACGAACATTCTAAGTGGTCAGGTTTATGAAGTAGAGCCATCTACAATATGACCAATTTACATGCACACTACCGCCACGTAGCGGCAAAATTTCTAATCAATCAGTGCTGTTTCACATTGCCTTTAAGCTTCTGACCAACTTTGCTGAAGACACGAATATTCTAAGTGGTCAGGTTCATGAGCTAGAGCCTGCTAGACTATGATCAAATGATATACACACTAGCGCCACGTAGCGGCAAAATTGCTTACCAATCTGTGCCGCCTCAGATTGCTTTTAAGCTTCTGAACAACTTTGCTGAAGACGCGAACATTCTAAGTGTTCAGGTTCATGAGCTAGAGCATGCTAGAATATGACCAAATTACATGCAATCTAGCGCCACGTAGCGGCAAAATGGCGCATTAAAAATTTCAGCTGATGAACGCCGTAAGGCTTCTGAACAACTTTGCTAAAGACCGCAGCTTTCTAGAAAGTAAGGTTTCCAAGATATTAAGTCATTAGTGTAATAGTTTACGGGTGATGCTAGACTTTCTGGGGGGTGCTGCAATATTCAATTGAGATGTTGCAATACTTGATGATGCGATTCCATACTTATGGTGGGTAGTGTATGCGTTTCAAATGTAAACTGGTAATCAATTGTGTGCAAAAATTGTCGGTAATATATTCATCATATATTTTCCCTTTTTCATAAGTCAACCACTCTTTCGAAATAAATTGTTGGCAACTATCTTCTTCTTTTTCTTTCTGGGACCGTGCCTGTATCTCAGCCCAGTGGGCACTTTCGCAGTTCAAGAATTCAT
This sequence comes from Aedes aegypti, assembly GCF_002204515.2. Taxonomy (NCBI): domain Eukaryota; kingdom Metazoa; phylum Arthropoda; class Insecta; order Diptera; family Culicidae; genus Aedes; species Aedes aegypti. Next base: position 2,020 of record NW_018735176.1, read on the forward strand.
TTACAAATTTCATAACGCCAAAAATTGCCATTTTTGACACCCATCACCCTCTTCGTAATCACTTTGTACGGAAATTCTACAAATTTTGTATGAGGTGTAACATTTCGAGGAGAACCACTCACAAACTCCTTCAGCGTCATGAAGTTTGTGAATGGGTTTTCAACAAAACAAGCCTTTTATTGACTGAGAGATTTCCTTGTCAATTTACCATTCTTGTAAATGTGCCTCTAAGCCCAGGGATGTCACGGAACTTTTCAATGCAATAAGATCCACCATCGGAGGGATTCGAACCCATACCCTGAATATGGTCTTGCTGAACATCTGCGTGCTCACCGGTATTTGAACTTCTTGGTGGTGTTAAGGCGAAGTAGGCCGTCATTGACATTTGTACTAGAGTTTTCAATCCCGGGAACATTTCCCGGGAAATGAGATTTCCCGGGATTCCCGTTTCCCGGGAAACGATTTCCTGTTTCCCGGGATTCCCGTATTTCCCGGGATTTCTGTATTTCCCGGGTAATTCTATTAAAAAATCATTGACCATCCATTTTCAAATCAAAACTATCGTATAATTTACTTTTCATATCATTCTAACCAATGACCTTACTAGATCACTAGTTATACTTCGATATTGATTTGTTGTTTGTTTCTAATCAAATGGATAGCTCTTTGACGATATGTTTTGTTTTCCAAAATAGATTATATGCTATACAAAATACAGGATTTTTCGAGGGATCATCCATGAATGAGTATGCTCATAAAGTTTTCATGGATTTAAGCGTCACATTTTCCATCGTTAGACTCTAGTTGGTTTTTATTCTAGTGCTTGAAAGGTTTCGATTTAATGTTGGTACAGGTTGGACTCGATTATTCGTTGTATCGATTTTTTTTCACTCCGGATAATCGTATCTTCCTAATAATCAAATCACTAAAAGAAAAAATAAAATCTGCAAATATTATCTTTATTTCGTTGTTTTATTTATATAATGCAGTGGCGTAGCCAAAAGTTATTTCTAGGAACATTAGGGGTCTTGGGAAGAAATTATTTTGGCCGGCACACAAAAAACCTCTTGTTCAAACCCCCCTTATTTTACCTTTTAAGCTGCAAACTATTCATATTGTATATTGCAATACCAAATTATCTCAAATGTATGCATAAAATCTCAAAAACAAAAAAATATCAAAGAACAAACTTCGGATAATCGAGTCTAAAAGTCCGGATAATCGAGTCCGTCCTGTACATATTTGAACTTCATACGATTTGTCAAGAATCTCCACATGGACTCAATATCATAATTTATGTTGTTCTGAAGCGTAGCGTACACAACGAAATCAAAAGATTTTTTTTGAGAAACATAAATAAATTTCTTACCAAAAAGAGAATGTACATAGGTACCATACAAGTTTACTGGTATAAAAATATATAACAAAAATACGAATAATTAAAAAAAATCATCAAATTTGCTTTATTTTCACTTTTTTGAAAATTTCCCCGGGATCCCGGGATTTCCCGGGAAATGGCAAATTTATTTCCCGTTTCCCGGGAAATCAAATCCCGGGAAATTTGAAAACTCTAATTTGTACGCATCGTTGATGATTGTACTAATTCATCTCACGATTTCGAATCAAAGAAAATCAGTTGGTTTTGCACTAACACAGCTGAAAAAGTATCAGCATACCCGAGCAAAGTAGAATAACAAAATGATAAGAAGGCTTATTACCTGGTTATCATCATTTGATAATTGATTTTGTTATCACCTTGGCTGAATTAACAGCCAATATAACAAAAATGAGAACTCAAATTTGTTTGTCGAATAACAAAGTAATAGCAATTTATGTTATCATTGAGATCAAGTTGATAACTAAATTTGCATCATCACATATTTTTTGAATTTTATTGTCATTCTTCTTCTTTCTGGCGTTACGTCCCAACTGGGACAAAGCCTGCTTCTCAGATTAGTGTTCTTATGAGCACTTCCACAGTTATTAACTGAGTGCTTTCTTTGCCGATTGACCATTTTTGCATGTGTATATCGTGTGGCAGGCACGAAGATACTTTATGCCCTGGGAATCGAGAAAATTTCCTTTACGAAAAGATCCTCGACCAGCGGGATTCGAACCCACGACCCTCAGCATGGTCATGCTGAATAGCTGCGCGTTTACCGCTACGGCTATCTGGGCCCCGTTTTATTGTCATAAATCAAGGAAAAATTTTGGATTAAATTTAGGCTTCAAATAATTTTACAAAATTTTTGTATTACGAAAAGTAAACTTTGTTTAATAACACACGCTTCATAAAAATGTTATAGGAGAGATGTATGATAACATATTTTGTTATCAACCTGTTATCAAAAATGTCTGTCACGGATACAATGATAATAAATTTTGTTATCATTCGGTCATCATTGATAACAAAATATCAAAATGATGACAGCGATAATAAAAGCTGATATCAATTTGATATCATCGAGTTATCCGACTTTGCTCGGGTAGGTACTTTATGCATGTTAGCGCGTACAGTGACACTTTTTGAAGTCAATATCAACTATCAAGACTGAGTTTTATCACTTTGAATTACAAGCTGAAAAGTCATCATTGTTGCCAAAACGAATGGCGGGCTACTTAGCCTTAATATTTCAATTTTGTTTTCACCAATTAGAATTAGAAGTCAAACCCAAACAAAACTTTTACATACTAAAAGTTGTTTTATAAAAAATCTGGCTCCTCTTTTATCTTCTAATATTTGAAAAATTCGTTGTTAAGTCAAACTTTTTCATTACTCATAAGGAATCATACAATTTTCTACCCACCTTCTAACTAGAATTAGTCTCAAAATGATATGGATTCGGGGTAATGGCGTTCGGGGTAGTGACCCATTCGGGTAGTGGCGTTCAGGGTAATGACCCATTCGGGGTAATGGCATTCGAGGTAGTGGTTTTCAGGGTAGTGTCATAGAGTCGATGATTCTCTAGCTAAAAGCTAGTTAAAATAGCTCAGAAAAAAAAAAAAACCATTATTCGTGCTGCTCGGAATTTGAAATCAAAATGTTCGGATTATGAGACATAATGAACACAGAGTTCGGCATTTGAATAAAAATGTTGTTCCATACTTTTACGTAAAACAATACTATAAGAAGTTTGAAAAACGTTTTTATCGGCACATCCAACAGCTAACGGTTAGGCTTTGCGGAGAAATTGAAGTTCTCACAAATATCAGCTAATATATGCCTACCAGATGCATTTGAAGTCACTGTTGGTCTTAAGTGTTCGGAATATGAGTCCAAACGGTACCTTAATCAAACAAATAACGGTATATTGGTGCTTGAAACAAAATATGTTCCATAGTGATGTTGCTTCTGAGGTCGTTCACCTCCCTGACGAAAACCCCGGCTACCCCCATGCAAGCGACCGACCGGTTGATGCAGTTGAAGACCTTTTCCATCGCTGGAGCTGTCCACTTCAGTTTGGATCGTGAATGTTCACGCCTCGGCAGAAACCCACTGTCGTCGCCAGCCACTCACCCCGGGAGTACTAACCTCGCCCAATTAGAACACGCAAAACAGGTAGTCTCACATTGATACAGACAGAAGCCTCCACCGAAACCGCTTATGAGCCGCGATTTGCGTAACCATAATTCACCAAACAAATCAACCCCCAAACCACAGTCGACTCTCACGCATCAAACTTTGACTTCTATAAATTTTATTGGTTCAAACAGTCAGGAACTAGGTACCGCCGAGCTCGTTTTCGCTATGAAACGCTAACACCAAAAGGATCAGAACCAAGCAAGGACTTGACACGGCACGCACGCATTATTGGGCTCAACAAGTTGCTGCTGCTGCTTTGGCTGAAATTCATCGTGGAGTCGTCGTCATCGTTCAAAACGTGGAAGCCACAAAGACCAAATTCGAGTCAGTGGCCAGAGGTCCCGGAATAGGGGTGGTGTTTATGCGTGTCTAGTCGGTGGGCTGCGAGAAGAGGATACTCCCGTTTCATGCCTCGTGTCAGCGAATGTTGCCTTCCGAGAGTAAGCACGTGTGTGCAACTTGGGGAGCGCGTGCAATGATTTAAATAATCTGAAGTACCAGTTTGGCGTACGAAAGAGCAGCTTTAATTGCATAATGCATCACTTGAAATGGGTGTTTACAGATCCTACCTATGAGACCTTTCTTAACTTAGTAGTAACGTCCACGTCATTTGGGCGTTTGGAATTTGGGCGAATGGTTTTTGGGGAAATGTGAGACTATCTCTACCATTCCGCCAGGGACGAATGTATCAAATGGAAAAACTGAAATTATCTACAACACGTGTTCAATTTTCATAAGATCTTGTTTTTCCTCTATGGTTGTTCTCTCCTATAAGGCCTTTAGATTTCCGTTTGAACTCTGACTCGAAAATACATTTTCTGGCATTAACAATATCGCCAATAATTGGAAACAAAAAAATAAGACGAATGATGGGATTCGAAACTTGAGCTCATGTTTACCTCAAAAACTTACCTGTTCTATAAACTCAAACGATTATTATTCAACCCTGAAATGAAAATAGAAAATAATGATTATAAGTATTTTCTAATTATGCCTGAAAGAATACACAGGAGACGTTTTTTCCCAAATTTTTCATGGCAATGAAAAATCGTGTGATACCCGTCCCCGTTTTAGATTTTATAATCTTTCACCATATGCTATTCTTCTATAAGAATCTTGATTTCTGTCGTTGCACCATACTAATTTCTCAGATTATACAATTCAAACACAGGCGTACATCTCTAATGATCTGAAAATGCCATAATCTCACTCAGCTAATAATACTCAAAAGCACAATCGTTTTATCTACTTCGATGAACATGGGATGCGATCATACTCTGCCTTTTTTGCTATCCCGACGCCCTTCCCATTCTAAGCAACATCCTGTCCGCATCCAACCACTCAGAAGCACACAAATGTCTCATCTATCACATCTCGAAACACTAATAACAAAGGTAAAGAACAAATGCTAATCGAAACTGAATTAAACATAAAATCAGAAACAAAATGCATCACAATGGATTTAGCAATTTGAAACAATTCAAGAGAATCATTGTATATATCGTTAGTCCGAGCGTTTCTCTCCAGACCTCAAGCAAGTCCCGTTGTGAGAAATGAGTGCATCAAGGCAGGTAGATGGCTGGATCTGTTCTTGTGCAATTGCGTTCTCCACCTCCTGCACTATGGGCCAGAAATAACTTTGCAACAAATTTAAACATCAGAAAAAATTATGCTACAAGTTTAGGTTTTAATATAAAAAGCTTAGGTTAAATAGATAGTTCATTTTGTAGGTGCTTGGAAATTTGTCGCTAAATTTAGATACCTGGCCCATAGTGCCTAGCCCCGTGCACTTTGCCATTGCAAGGATATTGGCCATGTCGTCGTCGTCGTCGTCTGGTTTGTCGAAGGAGACGCAGGCCCTCAGCAGGAGCATGCTGTTCGTTATGTTAACCTAGAAAATCGGCAGACGTATGATTGTTTAGATTTTCATTTCACAGAATCTGCTTCTTCTGTAGCTTCAGCAGGAACGACGATACACCTGGCCCGGTTCAAAACCTGGAACATAATTTCTGTGTCTCCCGTGTGCCTCAATCCTCCTCAGCTCTTGGTCGTATTTGCACTCACTCTGATTCATTCACTCAAATCTTATCTGGTGTTTCCCCTCTGTTCCCCAACTGATCCAAACTCAAGCCGGGTGCCACTCAGTCGACGTTGTTTCGTGTGTCTTTCTGCAAGTTGAAAGCATCGCTTTTGATTTGCCTGTGCGCTAATGCCAATTGGACTTGATCCAGGAAAAATATTATCATGCTCTAGGAAAAAGAAAATCAAAATTCCAAAATATTTATGAAAATTTGATTATTTTATTTTACGATTTAATCGCAAGAAATGCCAATAAAAATCAAATATTAACATTATGAAATCATGCCTTTCAAAAAGGAAATGGAAACAAGTACTGCAATATTTTAAAATTTTCATTTTTTTCATTTGAAGCTTTTTTTTAAATTTTTTATTAGGATTTTCTATATTTTAATTGCTTAGTAGCAATTTATAACTGAAAACTGTTTTGGTTTATCTGTGATTTTATGGCTTTTGCAGTCTAGGGGAATCATAACGGAAAATTTCGTTTTGCCCTGTATTTTTGGTTTATTATTTAAAATTTTTTTGCATTAATTTTGATTATAATTTTTTGCTCATTCACAATTTTCCAAACAAATATCTATTATCTTTAAATGCTTGTCAATTTGCCTGCCAACTCAATCCGGTGAATTTGTGTTGGGGGTGAGGTTCCTTCCGACGTTGGACGCGTCTCAAGTGGCTCTACGGAAGATATCCACCTGGAATACATCCGTAACGAGCTGCTGGCCATGAGGGATGGAGGAGGCTTCTGGTGATGTGGAGACCGATTTTCCCAGCATGAACGAGCAATTGCATCAACCAGCATGCAGGAGATGTATGCGAATTTCTACACGATATACATCGAACCGGATAATCTTGGAAGCACTCATGCCTTCGTCAGCATCGAGACTTTTGGTGCTCGATGATCGAACGGTGACGGTTTTAATCATTTTGTTACGAAAATCAAGCTACACCTATTCATAGATTCAATTTTGATACTTCTTGATGCTTTACGATTTTTTTTTAAATCTCATTTTAAATCCATAAGGGTCACTATTTTGCACGATACATCAATCCATACAAGTGCATTTGCAAATTTAATGAATTTTCATTAAAATTGCAGCTTCACATGCCGTGACTCCATTATTGAGAGTAGATCAAATCATGTGCATTCGATTGTACAAAACTTTCGATACAAGAAAAAGGCATGGTTGGTGGGCGATGATTTTCCCCTCGTGCCAAACGAGCTTCTGCTTAGCATAAAGGCAGTGAGCTGGGCACTTTATGCATTCCTATCAAATTCATTTGAGAAAGGGGCGATAATTTCTTCGAGCGATAATTTCGTTTCTAGGTGCTTTCAAACACGGATGAGATAGATTATTGTCGATAGGTCCCAAGTGAAGAGAAGAGCGATAAGCGTTTTTGTTCTCAATTAAAATCATCATTGTACTCTCCACTGAGTAGGCAATCATAGAGGTATATTGTTTCTATCATGAAAATGTAAAAAATCTGTATCATGGAAGAAGAAGGTTGAATAGATAACATGATATTTTATATAAAAATGAAAGTTAGGCAATAAACTTGTAACATAGGCAACATAATTGTAGGAATATATTTTAAAGTGATATAAAAAATATATTGGAATTGTAAATGACAAAAAAATTAGAAATAAACTAGACTAGTATGTTCAAGCATCATGAAAAAAAAATGTAACTTGAATATGTTATAAATTCTTAAAACAGTTTAAAACAAACTAAAATGGCTTGAAAAGGATCATAATTCAAAATTCAAAGTTCAAAATTCAAAACTTAACAATCAAAAACTCAAAACTCAAAACTCAAAACTCAAAACTCAAAACTCAAAACTCAAAACTCAAAACTCAAAACTCAAAACTCAAAACTCAAAACTCAAAACTCAAAACTCAAAACTCAAAAACTCAAAACTCAAAACTCAAAACTCAAAACTCAAAACTCAAAACTCAAAACTCAAAACTCAAAACTCAAAACTCAAAACTCAAAACTCAAAACTCAAAACTCAAAACTCAAAACTCAAAACTCAAAACTCAAAACTCAAACTCAAAACTCAAAACTCAAAACTCAAAACTCAAAACTCAAAACTCAAAACTCAAAACTCAAAACTCAAAACTCAAAACTCAAAACTCAAAACTCAAAACTCAAAACTCAAAACTCAAAACTCAAAACTCAAAACTCAAAACTCAAAACTCAAAACTCAAAACTCAAAACTCAAAACTCAAAACTCAATACTGAAAACTGAAAATCCAAATTCCAAATTCCAAATTCCAAATTCCAATTCCAAATTCCAATTCCAAATTCCAAATTCCAAATTCCAAATTTCCAAATTCCAAATTCCAAATTCCAAATTCAAATTCCAAATTCCAAATTCCAAATTCCAAATCCAAATCCCAAATTCCAAATTCCAAATTCCAAATTCCAAATTCCAAATTTCCAAATTCCAAATTCCAAATTCCAAATTCCAAATCCAAATTCCAAATTCCAAATTTCCAAATTTCAAATTCCAAATTCCAAATTCCAAATTCCAAATTCCAAATTCCAAATTATTCCAAATTCCAAAATTCCAAATTCCAAATTCCAAATTCCAAAATTCCAAATTCCAAATTCCAAATTCCAATTCACAATTCCAAAATTCCAAATTCCAAATTCCAAATTCCAAATTCCAAATTCAAATTCCAAATTCCAAATTCCAAATTCCAAATTCCAAATTCCAAATTCCAAATTCCAAATTCCAAATTCCAAAATTTCCAAATTCCAAATTCCAAATTCCAAATTCCAAATTCCAAATTCCAAATTCCAAATTCCAAATTCCAAATTCCAAATTCCAAATTCCAAATTCCAAATTCCAAATTCCAAATTCCAAATTCCAAATTCCAAATTCCAAATTCCAAATTCCAAATTCCAAATTCCAAATTCCAAATTCCAAATTCCAAATTCCAAATTCCAAATTCCAAATTCCAAATTCCAAATTCCAAATTCCAAATTCCAAATTCCAAATTCCAAATTCCAAATTCCAAATTCCAAATTCCAAATTCCAAATTCCAAAATTCCAAATTCCAAATTCCAAATTCCAAATTCCAAATTCCAAATTCCAAATTCCAAATTCCAAATTCCAAATTCCAAATTCCAAATTCCAAATTCCAAATTCCAAATTCCAAATTCCAAATTCCAAATTCCAAATTCCCAAATTCCAAATTCCAAATTCCAAATTCCAAATTCCAAATTCCAAATTCCAAATTCCAAATTCCAAATTCCAAATTCCAAATTCCAAATTCCAAATTCCAAATTCAATTCCAATTCCAAATTCCAAATTCCAAATTCCAAATTCCAATCAAATTCCAAATTCCAAATTCCAAATTCCAAATTCCAAATTCCAAATTCCAAATTCCAAATTCCAAATTCCAAATTCCAAATTCCAAATTCCAAATTCCAAATTCCAAATTCCAAATTCCAAATTCCAAATTCCAAATTCCAAATTCCAAATTCCAAATTCCAAATTCCAAATTCCAAATTCCAAATTCCAAATTCCAAATTCCAAATTCCAAATTCCAAATTCCAAATTCCAAATTCCAAATTCCAAATTCCAAATTCCAAATTCCAAATTCCAAATTCCAAATTCCAAATTCCAAATTCCAAATTCCAAATTCCAAATTCCAAATTCCAAATTCCAAATTCCAAATTCCAAATTCCAAATTCCAAATTCCAAATTCCAAATTCCAAATTCCAAATTCCAAATTCCAAATTCCAAATTCCAAATTCCAAATTCCAAATTCCAAATTCCAAATTCCAAATTCCAAATTCCAAATTCCAAATTCCAAATTCCAAATTCCAAATTCCAAATTCCAAATTCCAAATTCCAAATTCCAAATTCCAAATTCCAAATTCCAAATTCCAAATTCCAAATTCCAAATTCCAAATTCCAAATTCCAAATTCCAAATTCAAATTCCAAATTCCAAATTCCAAATTCCAAATTCCAAATTCCAAATTCCAAATTCCAAATTCCAAATTCCAAAATTCCAAATTCCAAATTCCAAATTCCAAATTCCAAATTCCAAATTCCAAATTCCAAAATTCCAAATTCCAAATTCCAAATTCCAAATTCCAAATTCCAAATTCCAAATTCCAAATTCCAAATTCCAAATTCCAAATTCCAAATTCCAAATTCCAAATTCCAAATTCCAAATTCCAAATTCCAAATTCCAAATTCCAAATTCCAAATTCCAAATTCCAAATTCCAAATTCCAAATTCCAAATTCCAAATTCCAAATTCCAAATTCCAAATTCCAAATTCCAAATTCCAAATTCCAAATTCCAATTCCAAATTCCAAATTCAATTCAAATTCCAAATTCCAAATTCCAAATTCCAAATTCCAAATTCCAAATTCCAAATTCCAAATTCCAAATTCCAAATTCCAAATTCCAAATTCCAAATTCCAAATTCCAAATTCCAAATTCCAAATTCCAAATTCCAAATTCAAATGGCCTAAATGGCTTTAAAAAGGCTCCAAATGGCTTATAATGGCTTAAAATGTTTCAAATGACTTACTTATTCTAAAATGCCTTTAATATGGTTAAAAATTTCTTTTAGCGGCTTCAATAGACTTAATATGGTTTAAAATTGCTTAAATTGCTGAAAATGACTTAAAATGGCTTAAATGGCTTTAAATAGCATAAAATGGCTTAAAACGGCTAAAAATGGCTTAATATGACTTAAAATGACTATCGAAAGGCTTAAAATGGAAAAAAAATTACTTTTTAAACGAAGAGAAGAGTCAGCCTCGGGCTGCAAATCTCTTTAATAAAGATATCTATCTATCTATCTACTCTATAAGTGGCTTTGAATATCGTAATATGGCTTAAAACGGCTTAAGGTGAAGATGAATCTGAGCCAAAGTTCAAAATTTCAAGAGCACGGATCTGGTGAACCAAACATCCGTTTGAGCTGAAAATCTAATCGATTGGACGCCACCAGCTACCCAGTGAACCACGTATCGTATAAGAATGTGCATCCAAAATCACATATTCATGCGTCCAAAATCAGACTCGCACAAGATGCCAAATTAAGCGTTATTAATGTCAACACAAGTTGTATATAAAACTTCAATACGATTCATAAACGATAATCTGTGTTGTCAACAAAACATGTCGTAAATAGTGCAACATAGAAACGCGTTATGTTATACAAACTGACAGATCATATATCAATCCATAAAGCATCGTATGAAATCGCAATAACTTAGCAAAAATTGCAACCCAAACTTTGTATCTGCTGACGATGGGCCTCAAAGAACAAAGTATGTGCCGCTGTACATGAAACATGTATTCATATTGGCAAATAATCACTAGTCGGATATGGAACCCTTGGTGGTACAGTGGTAAGGTGTCCGATTCCAGATCCAGAGGTCCAGCGCTCGAGGCTCTCTGGATTTTTTTTTTTCATTTTCATCCAGATTTGTGGCATCGTATTTCTGATCGCAGAAAGTCTGAAAAAGTCGTGCCAAGTACGGATATAGCCGCCACTTTAGTAGGTATAAAGCCTTTTTATGCATTCTATACGTTTGAATTGATTCATATACAATAATCTATAACAAATGTTATACCAACCAAAATGTTGACTGGGGTAGTGACCAATCAATTAAGTTTTTTGCTTAAACGGATGTTTGGTTCTCCAGATCCGTGCACTTGAAAATTTGAGCTTTGGCTTCCATTTATTTTCACCTTAAAATGGCTTAACACGACATAAATCTGCTTCAAATGGCTTAACATAGCTAAAAAATGTTTAAGACGGTTTGAAATGGCTTAAAATGGCCTTATATGTCATAAAAATGGCTTAAAATGGTTGCAAATGGCTTATCATGGCAAAACGGCTTAAAATTGTTTAAAAATATCTTAAAACGGTTTGATTTTTTCAAAATGGCTTAAAATATTTTGAAATAGTTTAGAGTTACTTGAAATGGCTTAAATTAGCTTTAAATGGCTTAAAACGGCTTCAAATAGCTCAAATTAACTTGAATGGTTTGGAATAGCTCAAAATGGTTAAAAACGGATTAATATGGCTATAAAATATCTTGAAATGATTTGAAATGGCTCAAAATTGCTTGAAACGGATTAAACTGGCTTAAAAATGGCTTTAATTGGTTTAATTGACTAAACGGATTCAAATGGCTTTAAATAGTTCAAAATTGCTTAATGACTAAAACGGCTTAAAATGGCTTTCAAATGGCTTAAAATTGGACAAATATGGTTCTAAATAGAATAAAACTGCTTCTACAAATGGCCTCAAAATGGTTCCAATGGTCTGAAATTACTTAAAATTGCATGAAACAGCCTGAACTGGATTAAATGCGGCTTCAAACGGCTTCAAATGGCTTAAAATGCCTCAACATTGCCTCATATGGCCTAAAATGGCTTAAAACGACCTAAAATGGCCTTAAAATGGCTTAAATGGCCTAAAATGGCTAAAACGGATCAAAATGGCAACGGTTTGAAACGCTTCAAATGGCTCAAAACGGCTTGAAACGACTTCAAATAGTTTTAATTGACTTGTATGGCCTAAAATAGCTTCAAATGGCTTAAAACGACTTACAAAGGCTTCAAATGACTCACATGGCTTAAAATGGCACAGAATTGTTCGAAATGGCTTAAAATGGCTTTAAATGATTCAAATAGTTTTAATTGGCTTAAAGTGCTTTAAATTGCAGAATACAGTCAGGTCTCCTATTAGATACATGCTTGGGGGAATCCGCGTTATAGAGGACCCAGGGCTTATGGGATTTCATCACTTCGGGGGTGTTGTTGAATATCTCGTATGCGTTAAGAGATAGCACAGTGCTGTCGTCGGTGGAATTTCAGAACTCAGTACGATCTACCTGCAGGAGTTGAGGATCATCCTTTTAGCTGAGAACTTGACCGATAGGGGCGCTTTTTCTGACTTGCACTATATGAACCATGAGGGATAGGAATTTGTAATGTATGAAGTCTCTAGAACCTGATGTTTTGGAAGGTTGGTGTCTTCGGAAGAGTTGTTCAGTAGCTCAAGGGCTGACATGCGATGGTTATTGTGATACGCCACCAGGCGGCGCTAGTGAGCATCGATTGCAATATCTTTAAAAAGACAAACTACACCGTCTTCAGCCAAAGGCTGCACAGACTGAACATAACTCACAACCGACAACGGACACACGGAATGACCAGTGGACCAGTGAAGAATTTGTCTTTTAACGAAAAGTTTTCTCCGGCTGCGGCGGGAATCGAACACACACTCCGTAGCACAATACGCCTAAACGACTGACGTCGCTAACCACACGGCTACGAAGTCCACAATGGCTTATATTGGCTTAATACGCCTTAAAATAGCTTAAAATGCCTTTAAAATGCTCAATACGTCTAGAAATGGTTTAAATGGCTTGAAATGGCTCAAAAATGCTTAATATGGTTTAAGATGGTATAAATGGCTTAGAATGGCTAAAAAACGGTTTGAAATGGCTTAGAATGGCTTAAAATTGCCTAAGGCCTACTTTGTGTTGCAGTCATCAAACTGTTTCCCCACATTAGACTCGAAGTTCTGAATATTCCGTTTGTGATATATATTTCTTTTAAACTGTTCATATTATTAAAGAAAATATTTATCATTATACTAAGGTCCAACTTCTACCCCTTGCTATGCCTATTATTATACGATGTAATCAACTCAAGAAAAAACTAGCCAATATTCACCAAATACGAACTAACATAGTAGAAAAATATTTCAACTATCGATCAGCCACGTTTCAGTCTTTCCAAAAACCCACCTCGAACGAAGAATCGGAAAAGTTCGCCCACGTGGTACGCATGATGACGATAATCATAATTTCACGTTACTTTACGAGCGCACCGTCATTCGTTTACTCACTCCGCTCCTGCATAGCGTAGGAAAGGAAGACGCAATGAGCTGACTGACCAACCATTCATCCATCGGTGAGCCTATTCATCCCCAACCCCCGCAGAAGTCACTCGTTGGGCTCGAGAGATGCCACTTTGGATATAGACTTTCCTCGAACTCGTCATCGCAGCGCAACCAATTTCAAGACATTCCTGCTCGTTTAGGGTGCGGCTTTTTTCTGAAAATTCTCAAAACCAATAGTTCGTACGCAAATAAATTGTATCACATAAATGGAGAAACGTCAAAGTTTAGGTTCAAAATAATGAGATTAAAAAAGGCGAGCAACTGGAAGGTGAATTTTCAAGTTATTAAATATAACCTTTTATTACTGGTCGATCGAAGTTCATTAAACTACTTTTATTTTGCACTAGCTATTTTTTTAAACAATTTTGATGTTACATAAAGCTTTTATTTTTTTTTTTTTTAATAATAGAATTAAAAGATACAATATTGGTGTAAAATTGATCAAGTTATGTAAATTTTAGTGAAGGTCATATCTTATAACTTGAAAATTTACTTCAGTTCGCTTCCGCAGCTTTTATTTTTTGTTCTGGCTCCAACTTTTTAGTTTCTTCTCTTATGAACTTTAATAAAATAAGCCGCACCCTACTTCTCATACCACCGAATTTCGGTATCCTTTGCGACGATGGGTCCGGTCAGTCAGTGTGGTGGTGGCGCGTCTAGGTTTTGATTCGTGTTGTGTGCCGTGAATTTATGAATATTTCTTGCGGTCGAGCTCCGGTCTACGACGGTCCAGGACGGGACAGGAAAAAATACAAATAAATAAAACGGTTTTCCAGCAGTCACTCAGCACTGACGCCACCCCTCGTCCCTCGACTCAACTGCCTGCATGACGTGGTCGCTGGGTCAGCCACAACGACGCAACGAGGAAAGTCAGATTAACTGTGGAGTTATTACGGCGATTCCGGCTAATTTATGTCCTCGTCAGAGCCGGTGGCACAGGTTCCGAGCGGAGAAGCACACACCTTTGATGGAATGGAATGCGACAAGTATCCTCAAAGGTAATACTGCGGTCAGTAAGGGTTCGCTGTGACTGGTGGCGGGAGACTTCTCCGCTGTTTGATGTGTGGTTGTGATTACTGCGGGATTGTGTGTATTTGGAACGAAATTTTTACGAAGAATGGTACGCAACGGACACAGTTAGGAATCGGTTTAAATGTAACTGCACTATTACTATGGAGTGGATGAATAGTGCTACTTTCCTTTCATGAATATTATACTACTTGTACTAATTGTTTGATTTAGGACTATATACAATAATCAAGCAACTAGAAGGGAGGCAAAGCATTTCACTTTAGAGAAATGTCCATGGCATGTGCTAAGCTAATTTACTACCTATATCGTAGAGATGGTCGGATTTGACATTTTGCAAAACCCGAAGAGCTGAATTATTTTATTTATTCAAATACAAACCCGATTTGAACTTAAGACAATAATTTAATACCAAACCCGAACCTGACCCGAATCCGAAAAAAAAAATCATTGTTCTAAGCCAAAATCCGGAAAATGTTGAGCTAATTGTTTCTGATGAATAAGGAAGCTTTTAGGTGGTTTCACTTGGTTGATAAGCAGTGTGTTATCAAAACCAACCAAAATTTGAATTTTGTCAAGCCCAAATCCGACCCACACCCGATGATTTGTAGCTTTCCAAACCCGACTCGAATTCGGAAAATTTAAAATATTCAAACCCGAACTCGACTTCTTAACGTCAGAGGCACGTTCACATTCAAAACCATGGGTGTCGGTCATTAACACAAGACTGAAAAAGCTTCAAGATCTTTGATTAGATTCACTTCATTAGCGATTAATTATTCAATCAACATTTAAAATCTTTATCGGAACAGTCGACTTAGAACGATTTGACAAAAACTAGTACCGTAATCCGGGGTAACATTGATCAGTTTTTAGGTTATTTTTTAAATATTTAATTCAAAAATGCAAATGTTTTTAGTTTTATGTTTTTTAAAACAAGTACTGCCACCCATAGCGCGTAATTATATACTGTATTGTTGTTTTTGAAAGATTTAAGCATTTTTACAAAAAATGTTTTAGGTGATTTTTTCATTTAGCTGATATGGGGTAACATTGATCATCCATGTAAACAACGTTCGGTAATATTGAAAATGTGGTTACTTACTTATGTCATGGCCCCTGAAGCCGAATATGATGTCCAAACGCTTACATCTCATTTACTTTTTGAGTTACTTTAAAATTAAAAACACCTCGAACAGCAGAATACGCCTAAAGGTAGGCAATTTCCTAAGGGAATTATACATTCTTAAAAGAAATTCTTTAATTTTGTCTAATTGAACATAGTTATAAAATTTTTGACAGCGGAATCGTTTTTGGCGATGCCATTTTTAGTGAGAACCGCATTTCCTTGCTCATATCGCTTGCAGAACTTTTGTGAGATATGAATCTTCAGTAAGTGTCATCCTTAACCATTGAAATCATTGTTGCGCAAACTAGACAAATTTACGCATAAAGCTAACGCAATTTTTGCAAAAATCTTAATTTTTAATAGCTTATAAATATAAGAAAGAGAAGCAACATTCATGCTTTGAAATGTTTCATCAATAAATGATGATACCAACTTATTATAAGATGAGTCATTCCGATCAATGTTACCCCGCTGATCAATGATACCCCGGATTACGTACAAACCGCGAAACTCTACAGCCAGTGATATTGTTCTAAAATTTATTTCTTGAAAAATCAAAATTCTGTTAATATTTTAGTTTTCTGGATTCTTTGCATTAAGTGAGAAATATTTCTTAGGTATCTTAACAGAGCTTATAGCAGGGCTGATAGCAGATTTTTTTTTAACTTGGTCTCTCTTTTAATGCATGTTCCTAAACAGAGTCTTTTTTTTCTTGACGGAAGGACTTTTAAAGTGTGTATTTTAAGAAAAATGGTCTCTAAAATCACTTTCTTTAAATTCTGCTGCCAAATTTTGAAAGGTTTCAGATAAATCTGCAAAAGACTTTAAAGCGTCTTCACAGGTTATCCAATTTTTTTACTCAAAAAAAACCGTCAGGAATTCTGTAGGTGTTTTCTTTGGAGATTTCTTCTTGCATACTTTCAGGGGTTCCTCAAGAGCTCCCATTAGAAATTGATATTTCAGATTCTTTTGATAATAAATCTTCGAGCTGTTTAGTTAGAATACCCATAAGTAGATGAAAAAAACCGAATTTAGTACTATACCATTTAATTCCACTAGAGTTTGTATCCTTTGACAGATACGCGTATTTCGACCTCAACTGTAAGGCCGTCTTCAGTGTCGTGTACTAGACAGATTCTTTTACCAATTCTCCACACAGACAGAAAATTCCATGTAAATTTCACCGTTACATCATGCCACCAAAAAGAAAATGCCAGATTTATCGGAAATTTACATGGAACATCGTTTAAAAATACATTAACATCGCACAGTTCGAACGAAACGTGTAAATTTCTGAGACATATAATGCACATAATTGGAGCGTGGAATATCATGGATATTTACATGATATGTCATGTAAACTTCAATTATATGTCATGTAATCCAGCAGAATTCTGTGTGTGACATTGCATGACATATAAACACATTTTTTTCATGATTTCAGACTTAAATTTACATGACGTCATGTTTACATTGCATAAATGAAGTTTACATGACGTGTAATCTTCATTATTTTTAACTGTGCATGTAAATTTATGCGAATTGTATTGTAATCAGTTTAAAGTTGGATTACACGATGTTTAGCGGATATTTTACATGATGTTATTTTTTTTTTTAACTGCGCTAGCGGCTTTTTTTTTTAACTGCGCTAACGGCTCACCATAGTAGCATGTCCAAAAAGAACTTGAAACTATCAGAACCAGAGCTACAGGTCCAAAGCCTGATAAAGGTGGATGGTTGTGATGGCTATGACCGTGGTCATCATGTAAAGAACAAGCGGACGATGCTGTATCGTGTCAGCATCGAGGAGGCAGCCCTCTAGCACGATGTAGGTAGCGCAACTCTGTTTAGGTGGCCTATCGAAAACTCTTCACCAACCAAGAAAGGCAAAAGTAGAGCAAACGGATTAATTAAACGGCAACAGACCCGGCAACGAATAAAGGACAACGATTGGAAATGTGGATCTTGGAACGTGAGAACTTTGAATGAACCCGCGCGTGTTGGGCTCCTGGCTCGTGAACTGCGGAATGTCGGCGTGAACGTGGCAGCTATCCAGGAAATACGCTGGCCGAGAACCGGAGAACGCGAATTTCGAGCGGTGGACCCCCATCGCCAACACTTCATTCAAGTACCACATCTACTACAGCGGTGGCGACAGAGCAGAACGTGGAGTTGGCTTCATAGTGATTGGGAAGCAGATGAAGCGAATTATTCGTGGAAACCGGTAAGCGACCGAATCTGTGTGGTTGAGAATGAAGGGCAAGTTCTTCAACTACAGCCTGATCAGCATATATGCGCCAACGAACGATAAGCCCGATGACATGAAGGATGAGTTCTATGAGAGCCTGGATAAGGCCTACGGAGCGTGCCCAAAACAAGACGTCAAGATAGTCATTGGCGACGCAAATGCGCAGATCGGGAAAGAAGATTTCTTCCGACCCGTCATTGGAACGGAAATCCTTCATTCCGTTACCAATGATAATGGCCTGTGGCTAGTAACCTTCGCTGCTGCTAGAGGGATGGCAATCAGCAGTACATACTTCGCGCGAAAGAATATCCGCAAACACACCTGGCGACACCCGAGTGGCGATGCCTGCTCCCAAATAGACCACGTTCTGGGTTGATGGGCGACATTCTCAGATGTCATTGATGTCAGGACCTTCCGAGGCCCTAATATCGACTCGAATCATTATCTCGTTGTAGCTAAATTCGGGCGCGGTTATTTCAGCGCCACGAGTTCCGCAACACACAGAACGCTACGCTCAATATACAACGCGTGTCGACTGATGGGGTAGCGTGCGCAGTACCGTCAGCAACTAGACTGGGGAAGGTGGGAAGAGTCAACGTTGTGGAGACGTACGGCAGCCTGTGGGACCCTATCACGAAGCTGTGGACAACAACGGTGCGGGAAGTGATTCGGCACTGGTCAACGACGGAAGACGGAACGGACTGGTTCGATTGAAGAGGTGCCAGAGGGGTGACAGACATGAAGAAAGTCGCCAGAAGCCGTATGCTTGTGGCCGGTACCCGGACAGAATCAGGAGCGGGTACAGGGGCAAGCGAGAGCCGAAGAAAAAGCGAATTTCACCGCAGAACAGGAAAAGGGCAGCACGAAAGTAAGTGTGGTAAGCTGACGCACAAAGAAAGCCTGAACCGGGAATGATATGCCGGAGGATTTTATTGCAAACGGGTCAATTGGGTGCGGCGGCACAATACCGTACTAGTTGCCGGCCATGTGCAATGACCCGAGAAGGGGAATTGGCTGACCGATAAACGGCGGTAGCTGCCAGGTGGAAGGAGCACTCAAAAAATTGTTGAACGGTCTGAGAATGAAAATGTAGCGAGGAAACAGGATGAACATAGATGATGACGATCAAGCTGTGGACCCACCGACCATAGGAGAGTTAAAAAGGCTATCAGCGAGCTGAAGAACTGTAAGGCTGCTGGGAAGACGAGATCCCGGTCGAAGCTTCTCAAGCACGGGAATGCGAGCAGCTTTACAGTCGATCCACCGAGTACTTCTGAAGGTATGGGATGGAACGAAGAATTGGCCCACCGGCTGGTTGGATGGCCTCATTCCGCCCTAATTCTACAAGAAAGGGCCACAGGACTGGAGTGTGCCAATTACAGGAGGAATTTACCATGCTGAATTTCGGCGGAGCAAAATTTCTGTCGCGCATCCAGTTTAACAGACTCAGACCGCTCGAGGAGGTCCTTCGTCGGCGAATTACCAAGCTGGTTTTCGTGAGGGGCCGTTCGACAACGGAACCAGATGTTTAGCTTGCGAATGATCCTAGACAAATTCCGGGAGTATAACTTGCAGACTCACCATCTGTTTATTGATTTCAAGGCGGCGTACGACTCAGTGAAAAGAAATGAGCTTTGGCAGATAATGTCTGAAAATGGTTTTCCGGGCGAAACTAATTAGGCTGATACGTGCTACGCTGGATGGTTCGAAATCAAGTGTTCGGATCGCAGGACGAGGTGTCAACCTCGTTCGTGACGTTAGACGGATGAAGCAGGAGACGCACTTTCGAATTTACTGTTCAACATTGCACTTGAGGGTGCTATTAGGAGATCTGGCGTGCAAAGAAATGGCACTATTTTCACAAGGTGCGCACATGCTCCTTGGCTTTGCGGACGATATAGACCTGATTGGAATCGATCGTAGGTCAGTGGAAGAGGCCTTCGTGCCTCTGAAGAGGGAGACAGCGAGGATAGGCCTGACCATCAATTCTACCAAGACCGAAGTACATGGTTGCAGGTAGAGATAGAGTCAGGCATGGTGGTGTAAGTGCTGAGGTAGTGTTTTGATGGGGATGTGTTTGAAGTTGTTGAAGAATTTGTTTACCTTGGAACACTTGTGACATGTGACAACGACGTTTCCCGCGAAGTGAAAAGATGTGTTGCGGCTGCGAATAGGGCCTTTTACGGACTACGTAACCAGCTTAGGTCCCGCAGCTTGCAAACCGAAACAAAATTCGCCCTGTATAAAACATTGATTCTTCCGGTGGCTCTCTACGGGCACGAAGCGTGGACGTTGAAAGAGTCAGACCGGAAAGCTCTCGGTGTTTTCGAGCGTAAAGTGCTGCGGACAATACTCGGTGGGAAACTCGAAAATGGTGTGTGGCACAGACGCATGAATCACGAGTTGTATCAAGTGTACAAAGATGCGAATATTATCAATCGTGTAAAATACGGCAGACTTCAGTGGGCTGGTCACTTAGTGCGAATGTCGGAAGTAAGAATTGCGAAATAATATTCAGCAGGGAACCAGGTAGAGGTCGGCGGCTTCGGGGAAGACCACGAATACGCTGGTTGTACGCAGTGGAAGAGGACCTGGCGAGCCTAAACGTTCGGGGCAACTGGAAAAGTTTCGCCCAAGACCGACGAAGATGGAGCTCTACAATACGCCCGGCAATGGCGTGATGCTACGCTGTAGCCATCAAGGTATCATGGTAGGTAATTTAATTTTACTCGATGTGAAGTGTAAATTTCCCGCAAATCTTCTTCTTCTCCTTTCCGCGTTACGTCCCAACTGGGACATAGTCTGCTTCTCAGCTTAGTGTTCTTATGAGCACTTCCACAGTTATTAACTGTGAGCTTCTTTGCAAATTGACCATTTTTCGCATTTGTATATCGTGTGGCAGGTACGATGATACTCTATGCCCTGGGAGTCGAGAAAGTTTCCAACCCGAAAGATCCTCGACTGGTGGGATTCAAACCCACGACCCTCAGCTTGGTCTTGCTGAATAGCTGCGCGTTTACCGCTACGGCTATCTGGGCGCAAATCTGCTATGATTTTACGCTGAAATTAACATGTAATTTTCTTTTCTGTGCAAGAAATTTTTCTAGCGACTAGGGAAGATCTATAAGAATTCCTACGTCTGTTTCTTCAGTTACGCTGCCTTGGCATTGTTGTATGAACTCAAACAAATCTTAATACACATTTACCCAGAATTGCTGCAGTTTATTCAAAGGCTTAATGCAGCAGTTCTTCATCTTCCAAATAATTTTTCGAGCAATTCTTCAAGTAAACGATATTTCAAAAATGTATTCAAAATTTCACAGCAGACAATACTTCTGTTATGATTTCTCCATCTCTCTTCACAAATTTCTCCAGGGTATCCGTCCGATAATTTTCAAGGTATTCCTGGCAGGATAGTAATTTGCAATTCGCACAGGAAATCCTACAATATTTCCTTGAGATTCAAGAAGCTCTGACACAGAATTTTGTGGGACTGCACTAGGATTGCTCTAGAATTCAATCAAGTTTCAACAGATGCAATTTAAGGATTCCCAAGTTATATAAAAAAAATCTTCAAAAATTTCTGAAAAAAATCCATGTCATTTTCTTGAAGATATCCCTGAAAAAATCACCGGAAAAAAAGATTGAAAATTTAGAGAGTTTCTCAAAAGTTGTCTGGAAGAATTTCTGATGGAATCTGAAAGAAATCTTTGTACTACAATTTTGTGGAGACCCTAGAAAATGCCTGGAGAAAAATGTGATTGTATCCTTGCAAAAATGTCCTAAACAAGAATCTTGGAAGATTTTTTTTTTTGAGAAAGGATAGTTAAAACATTGGAGTAAATTCTTGAGTGATTTTAGACTTTCTTGAAAAAAAAAATATAGAAAATGTCTGGAGGAATTCATGATGAAATCTCTGAGACAGGGGTTTCCAACCTTTTTGGTTAGGGTAGCTCTTTTCTAAACATAATTGTTGCATGGAGCACATGTTCTTCACCATCACTCCATTTGAAATTGGGATTTTTTACACGCCCAAAGTCGACTTTATAGTTCCTATAAAAATCGTGAAATAGGAGGCCTTATATTGGCATATGAGCAAGGTTGGAAGAAACTGATTTTTGAGCAAAGAGGTTCTTTTTGGCTATTATGATTGATGGGGCCGCATGAGTATCGACGGCGCGCCCTATGCTGATCAGCATCACGCTGCCTGATTTCGGATTTTCAGGCAAAACAGTTATCCATCTCAAGAAAAAATGATAATATTTTTGGCAAAAATGAACTAGAAGTTCTTACATGAATTTTTTATAGAAATTCTTCAAAGAATGTTTAATGGCTTCCATCGAAAAAAAATTCGGGACGCCTTCCGGAATTTTCCTAAAAATTTATCCAATAACTTCTCCAAAGATTCGTTCTTAAATACATGCAAGGATTCTTTGTGAAAACTTCCAGAATTCCAGCAGTCTTCCCTATTTTTAAATAAATTCTACAAATTTATTCGATTCTTTAGTGATCCGTCTGGCATTTATTCTATCCAATACAACCAAGGATTCTTTCAAAATTATTCTAGAAATTCCATCGTGAATTTTTTCAGCATTTCCTTTATTTTTGCTAAAATCCCTTAAGATACACTTCCAAGAATTTATGCAGATATTCTTTTAGTAATTCCTGTACAAAAGGATTGCTTAGTGTTTTTTTTTTATAAATAAAGCATAAGCTTACTCCAAATTTCCTTCAGCAGATCCTTAAAAAAATCGATCAGAAGGTTCTTCAAAAATATCATAACAGAATTTCCCTAGAATTTCGTACGATGTATGTCCCAGAAACTTTTTTCACAGAATTCTATCTGGGAATTTTCTAGAATTTTGTTTATTTTTTTATTTCAAGACTGCTTTACAAAATATCAATGAATTACCCGACACCTTTTTTCCAATGGTTACTCAAATATTTTTTTCCCGGAATTTGCAAAAGGTTTACAATAATGATTTTTTTTTGGGAAATTCATCATAAGATTCATTGAAAAGTTTTCCTGCAGACATTATTCCAGAAATCACTTCTTCAAATACTTCAGATTATCCCATGATTTCTCCCATCGGTTTGTCATTTTTTTTTTTTTTCTACAATGTTTCTCTGGAGATTCTACCAGAAATTTATCTGAAATCTTCTAAGTTTTATCCTAGGATTTCTTTCCATATCTTTCAAGTGATTCTGCTAAGGATTTTCCATTGGAAACTCATTTTTCATTGGAATTTTTCCAGGGACTCTCACGGAGCTTTTACTTGTGTATGTTTATGCATTTCGTAGCACTTTCTATACTTTTATGTTTAAATAAAATCCTCAAGATAATCCCATAATATTTTTGCTACATAACATTATTGATTGATTCTAGGATTTTTTACAGGAATGTTCAATAAGAGTTCAGCAGGGACTCGCACGAAGAATTGTTTAAGAATATGCTAAGAGAGTTTTCTAGGAATTCCCTCAATTATTTTTTCCACGATCTTCTCGAAAGAAATTTTTTTTCAGTATGTTTCAGTAGATTTTTCTAACAATTCCTAGTGAATTCTTTGAACAATACTTTAGAATTTATTTTGGTTTTCTTCAGAGATCTTTTACAAAAATTTCTCAAGGAGTTTCACCATGCATTCTTGTAAGA
>NW_018735177.1:0-13430 GCF_002204515.2 Aedes aegypti
ACAGCAACTGTTTTGGCAGTCGACAACAGAACTAAGTGCGACGTTGCGATAATAGCTGAACCGTATCGAAGTACCACTCAATAACGCCAATTGGGTGGCGGATAGTACAGGCGCAGCGGCGATACAAGTGACGGGTAGGTTTCCTATCCAGGAAGTGGTTGCCAGCTCAAACGCGGGTTCGTGATCGCCAAAATCAACGGAATCTACTTTTGCAGCTGCTACGCGCCTCCAAGATGGACGCTGAAGAATTTGGTCATATGTTGGAGGAGTTGACCGACGAGCTAGTTGGTCGAAAACCAGTGCTGATTGGAGGTGACTTCAATGCATGGGCCGTGGAGTGGGGTAGCAGGGTAACCAATGCCAGAGGTTACAACCTACTGGAGGCTCTAAGCAAACCAAGACGTAGTATTGTGCAACGAAGGCACCGTTAGCACATTTCGGAAAGACGGACGGGAGTCGATCATTGACCTAACATTTTGTAGCCCATCACTGGCGGGCAACATGAACTGGAGGGTAAAGCGAAGAGTACACCCATAGCGATCACCTGGCGATACGCTACAGTATTGGCCGGCGGAACACTGCGGCAGTGCAGAGGAACCCAATTAGCGACCGGCAGTGGAAGACTAAGGCTTTCGACAAAGATCTCTTTGTTGAGGCACTTCGCGCCGACAGCGATGCCCTGAACTTGGATGCGGTAGGGCTGACAACAGCGATGGCAAGGGCATGTGATACAACGATGCCACGGAAACGGGAGCCCCGCAACGATCGACGTCCCGCGTACTGGTGGAACGAGACACTCAACGAACTCCGAGCTGCTTGCCTTAAAGCCAGGAGGCGTTACCAGAGAGCAACGAACGTAGAAATCAAAGAGGAGCGAAAGGTCGTTTTCCAAGCAGCCAGAGCTGCTTTCAAACGCGAGATAACACTGAGCAAGTCTGAGTGCTACAAGCAGCTGTGCCGAGAAGCTGACGCCAACCCCTGGGGGGACGCTTATCGAGTGGTCATGGCAAAAGTTAAGGGTCCATCAATTCCGGTTGAAACGTGTGCTGAAAAGCTGAGGGTTATTGTTGAGGGTCTCTTCCCAACGCATGATCCGACACCGTGGCCACCCACGCCGTATGTCGACGAGGAAGAAGCAATCACTGAAGATCGTCAGGTTTCCAATAACGAGCTTGTAGCAGCGGCGAAAGCATTGAAGGTAAAAAAGGCCCCCGGACCGGATGGAATACCGAATGTGGCACTAAAAGCGGCGATTCCAGCGTATCCGGATATGTTCCGGAAAGTGATGCAGAAATGCCTGGACGAAGGTCTTTTCCCAGATATATGGAAGATCCAGAAGCTGGTGCTGCTACCGAAGCCAGGAAAACCACCCGGTGATGCTTCATCATACAGGCCTATATGCTTGCTGGATACACTGGGCAAACTCTTGGAACGGGTCATCCTAAACAGGGTGGCTAAATGTACGGAGAGCGCGAACGGACTATCAGAAAGGCAGTTCGGATTCCGGAAGGGAAAATCGACGGTAGACGCTATTCGGACGGTCCTGGAGAGGGCCGAGAAGGCATCGAAGCAAAAGCGAAGAGGGAATCGTTACTGCGCCGTAGTTACGATAGACGTTAAGAACGCGTTCAATAGTGCCAGTTGGGAGGCCATCGCCACAGCGTTGCATAGAATGCGGGTTCCTGACTATCTGTGCCGAATTCTACAGAGTTACTTCGAGAATCGGGTGTTGGTGTATGCAACCGACGCCGGCCGAAAGGAGTTAAGAGTAACGGCGGGAGTTCCTCAAGGGTCCATACTGGGTCCGACGCTGTGGAATGGGATGTACGACGGGGTCCTATCATTGGAGTTACCCATGGGCGTCGAGATCGTCGGCTTCGCTGATGACGTCGTCCTAACTGTAATAGGCGAAACGCTGGAAGAAGTGGAAGTGCTAACAACGGAGGCAATGGGTACGGTTGAGAACTGGATGAATGCAGTCAAGCTGAAAATAGCCCACCACAAAACGGAGGTGCTATTAGTCAGCAATCGCAAAGCGGTTCAACACGCTGAGATTACCGTCGGGGGACATGTCATAGCGTCACAGCGGTCACTCAGACACCTGGGCGTGATGATAGACGATCGGCTAAATTTCAACAGCCACGTCGACTATGCATGTGAGAAGGCGGCAAGGGCGACCAACGCACTCACAAGGATCATGCCGAATGCTCATGGTCCGAGAAGCAGTAGGAGGCGTCTTCTGGCTAGCGTATTATCATCGATACTGCGATACGGAGTTCCGGCCTGGGGCGCAGCACTGCAAACCAAGCGCAATCGGGATAAGCTCAACAGCACGTTCCGGATCATGGCTATGAGAGTAGCAAGCGCATACAGAACAATATCGTCGGAGGCGGTATTTGTGATCACCGGGATGACTCCGATTTGCATCACCCTGGGAGAAGACATCGAGTGTTATCAGCGGAGAGGCACTAGTCAGGTGAGGAAATTGGCGAGGATCGGCTCGCTGGGCAAGTGGCAGCAAGAATGGGACGCCTCTGAGAAAGGTAGATGGACCCACAGACTCATCCCGAATGTGTCGACCTGGGTAAACAGGAAGCATGGCGAAGTAAACTTCCACCTGACACAGTTCCTGTCAGGTCACGGTTGCTTCAAGCAGTATTTACATCGGTTCGGCCACGCGCCCGTCACCGTTCTGTCCTGTGTGTAGTGAAAGAGAGGAAACGCCGGAACATGTTGTTTTCGACTGCCCGAGGTTCAACATGGAACGAAGCGCGGCGGTGGCTGCTTTTGGACAGGATTTCAATGCAGACATGATTGTAAGCAAAATGATAGGCGATGCTAACCTTTGGAATCTGGTGGAAAAATGGTGGTGGAGATAACATCTATCTTGCAGAGAAACTGGCGGGAAGAGCAGCGAAGCGAGAGGCAGAGAGCAGTGCCTGGCATCGGGTCGTCGGGGCGCTAACGAACCGGAAGTCAACCCCCAACCGGAATCGTTTGACCGACCTCGGCACTCGAGTCAGCCTGACGAAGAAAGAAGGCGAAGATCTCCCCTGCGATAGCCGCCGGTAGTCGGGGCACCATCAGTGCGGACGTCTCCCCAACCGGTACTGGTGACAACCTCCGACGCCGGGGGAAGTCAGGAGGAGAAGGAAGCGAGAAGGGATGAACGATGGAAGGAGAAAGAAAAGCGGAAGAAGGTGGAACGGCAGTCTGCTCAACATGCAAGAGCAAACCACTGGCAGACTGCGCAGAGTGCAAGAGCACAGAGCGGGAAAACGTCAAGAACGTAAGAGAAGTGCAGATGCACAGCCCCCCCCGACGAAGTCGCATCTAGTGGAATCCGGGGGGATCCAGGCTACCGCCGAAAGTGAGGACTAGGTTTTAGTGGATAGGCACGCAAGTGAATCCCACACAGTGCCAATAATTAACAGGCCAGGTTTTTGAAACTTTTTTGATACCCCCACTATAATAAAAAAAAAAAAAAAAAAAAAACACATACACACACACGGACATGTGCTCAGTTCGTCGAGCTCTATCGATTGGTATATGAGACTTGGCCCTCCGGGCCTCGGATCAAAAGTCGGTTTTTCAAGCGATCTTTATACCCTTCTTATGGTTGTAAGAAGGGTAAAAAGGGGAATTTTAGAGATATTTGAAAATAATGATTTTTATCTCTGTAATTTATAATTCGATTGCAATATGGTTGTGAATGATATCCGAGCTTTCAATCGACGAAAGAAGAGCTTAAATTGGATTAAAAATAGCTGAGAAATTGATCAAAATGTAAAAAAATGAATATTTCAGAGAAATTTTTTTCCAGTACTTTAGAAAATTCTTCCAATGATATCTCTGAAACTAGTAATCCGATTTCAATGAAAATTTGAAGGCTTATGATTGATTGTCAGAGCTTTCATTAGCTGATAAAAGAACTTAAATCGGTTCAAAAATGGCTGAGATATCGATCAAAATGCAGACAGTTGAAAATATTAGAATATGCTTTTCTAGTACTTCACGATACTGTTTTGAATCATAACTCTGTAACGAAATGTCCGATCGCAAATGAAATTCAATAGCGTTCTATGGGAATGTTTGTAGCTTTCTTCTAGAGCTAAAAGTGTTTAAATCGGTTGACAAACGGCTGAGATAATTGAGTGACATTTTTTGTAACACACACACACACATACACACACACATACACACACACATACACACACACGGACATGTGCTCAGTTCGTCGAGCTCTATCGATTGGTATATGAGACTTGGCCCTCCGGGCCTCGGATCAAAAGTCGTTTTTTCAAGCGATCTTTATACCCTTCTTATGGTTGTAAGAAGGGTAAAAAGAGGAATTTTAGAGATATTTGAAAATAATGATTTTTATCTCTGTAATTTATAATTCGATTGCAATATGGTTGTGAATGATATCCGAGCTTTCAATCGACGAAAAGAAGAGCTTTAAATTGGATTAAAAATAGCTGAGAAATTGATCAAAATGTAAAAAAAAGAATATTTCAGAGAAATTTTTTTCCAGTACTTTAGAAAATTCTTCCAATGATATCTCTGAAACTAGTAATCCGATTTCAATGAAAATTTGAAGGCTTATGATTGAATGTCAGAGCTTTCATTAGCTGATAAAAGAACTTAAATCGGTTCAAAAATGGCTGAGATATCGATCAAAATGCAGACAGTTGAAAATATTAGAATATGCTTTTCTAGTACTTCACGATACTGTTTGAATCATAACTCTGTAACGAAATGTCCGATCGCAATGAAATTCAATAGCGTTCTATGGGAATGTTGTAGCTTTCTTTTAGAGCTAAAAGTGTTTAAATCGGTTGACAAACGGCTGAGATAATTGAGTGACATTTTTTGTAACACACACACACACATACACACACACATACACACACACATACACACACACGGACATGTGCTCAGTTCGTCGAGCTCTATCGATTGGTATATGAGACTTGGCCCTCCGGCCTCGGATCAAAAGTCGGTTTTTCAAGCGATCTTTATACCCTTCTTATGGTTGTAAGAAGGGTAAAAAGAGGAATTTTAGAGATTTTTTTGGATAAAATCGATTTTTATCTCTGTAACTTTACGTTCGATTGCAGCATGTTTATGAATGATGTCAAAGCTTTCAATCGATGGAAAAAGTGCTCAAATCGGATCAAAAATAGCTGAGAAATTGATCAAAATGTAAAAAATTGAATATTCTAAAATAAACTTATTTATTTCCAGTACTTTACAAAATTCTTCTATTGATATCTCTGTAACAAATAATCCGATTTCAATGAAAATTTGAAGGGTTATGAATGAATGTTAGAGCTTCCATAAGTCGATAAAAGAACTCAAATCGGTTCAAAAATGGCTGAGAAATTGATCAAAATGCAAACAGTTGAAAGTAATAAAATATGCTTTTTCTAGTACTTCACGATACTGTTTGAATCATAACTCTGTAACGAAATGTCCGATCGCAATGAAATTCAATAGCGTTCTATGGGAATGTTGTAGCTTTCATTTAGAGCTAAAAGTGTTTAAATCGGTTGACAAACAGCTGAGATAATTGAGTGACATTTTTTGTAACACACACACACACACATACACACACACATACACACACACGGACATGTGCTCAGTTCGTCGAGCTCTATCGATTGGTATATGAGACTTGGCCCTCCGGGCCTCGGATCAAAAGTCGGTTTTTCAAGCGATCTTTATACCCTTCTTATGGTTGTAAGAAGGGTAAAAAGAGGAATTTTAGAGATTTTTTTGGATAAAATCGATTTTTATCTCTGTAACTTTACGTTCGATTGCAGCATGTTTATGAATGATGTCAAAGCTTTCAATCGATGGAAAAAGAGCTCAAATCGGATCAAAAATAGCTGAGAAATTGATCAAAATGTAAAAAAATTGAATATTCTAAAATAAACTTATTTATTTCCAGTACTTTACAAAATTCTTCTATTGATATCTCTGTAACAAATAATCCGATTTCAATGAAAATTTGAAGGGTTATGAATGAATGTTAGAGCTTCCATAAGTCGATAAAAGAACTCAAATCGGTTCAAAAATGGCTGAGAAATTGATCAAAAATGCAAACAGTTGAAAATATTAGAATATGCTTTTCTAGTACTTCACGATACTGTTTGAATCATAACTCTGTAACGAAATGTCCGATCGCAATGAAATTCAATAGCGTTCTATGGGAATGTTGTAGCTTTCTTTTAGAGCTAAAAGTGTTTAAATCGGTTGACAAACGGCTGAGATAATTGAGTGACATTTTTTGTAACACACACACACACACACACACATACACACACACATACACACACACATACACACACACACATACACACACACGGACATGTGCTCAGTTCGTCGAGCTCTATCGATTGGTATATGAGACTTGGCCCTCCGGGCCTCGGATCAAAAGTCGGTTTTTCAAGCGATCTTTATACCCTTCTTATGGTTGTAAGAAGGGTAAAAAGAGGAATTTTAGAGATTTTTTTGGATAAAATCGATTTTTATCTCTGTAACTTTACGTTCGATTGCAGCATGTTTATGAATGATGTCAAAGCTTTCAATCGATGGAAAAAGAGCTCAAATCGGATCAAAAATAGCTGAGAAATTGATCAAAATGTAAAAAATTGAATATTCTAAAATAAACTTATTTATTTCCAGTACTTTACAAAATTCTTCTATTGATATCTCTGTAACAAATAATCCGATTTCAATGAAAATTTGAAGGGTTATGAATGAATGTTAGAGCTTCCATAAGTCGATAAAAGAACTCAAATCGGTTCAAAAATGGCTGAGAAATTGATCAAAATGCAAACAGTTGAAAGTAATAAAATATGCTTTTTCTAGTACTTCACGATACTGTTTGAATCATAACTCTGTAACGAAATGTCCGATCGCAATGAAATTCAATAGCGTTCTATGGGAATGTTGTAGCTTTCATTTAGAGCTAAAAGTGTTTAAATCGGTTGACAAACAGCTGAGATAATTGAGTGACATTTTTTGTAACACACACACACACACATACACACACACATACACACACACATACACACACACATACACACACACATACACACACACGGACATGTGCTCAGTTCGTCGAGCTCTATCGATTGGTATATGAGACTTGGCCCTCCGGGCCTCGGATCAAAAGTCGGTTTTTCAAGCGATCTTTATACCCTTCTTATGGTTGTAAGAAGGGTAAAAGGGGAATTTTAGAGATTTTTGAAAATAATGATTTTTATCTCTGTAATTTATAATTCGATTGCAATATGATTGTGAATGATATCCGAGCTTTCAATCGACGAAAAAAGAGCTAAAATTGGATTAAAAATAGCTGAGAAATTGATCAAAATGTAAAAAAAATGAATATTTCAGAGAATTTTTTTTTCCAGTACTTTAGAAAATTCTTCCAATGATATCTCTGAAACTAGTAATCCGATTTCAATGAAAATTTGAAGGCTTATGATTGAATGTCAGAGCTTTCATTAGCCGATAAAAGAACTTAAATCGGTTCAAAAATGGCTGAGATATCGATCAAAATGCAGACAATTGAAAATATTAGAATATGCTTTTTCTAGTACTTCACGATACTGTTTGAATCATAACTCTGTAACGAAATGTCCGATCGCAATGAAATTCAATAGCGTTCTATGGGAATGTTGTAGCTTTCTTTAAGAGCTAAAAGTGTTTAAATCGGTTGACAAACGGCTGAGATAATTGAGTGACATTTTTTGTAACACACACACACATACACACACACATACACACACACATACACACACACGGACATGTGCTCAGTTCGTCGAGCTCTATCGATTGGTATATGAGACTTGGCCCTCCGGGCCTCGGATCAAAAGTCGGTTTTTCAAGCGATCTTTATACCCTTCTTATGGTTGTAAGAAGGGTAAAATGGAAAGATGTTTGTATGTCACGAAATAGCTTGAAAACGGGTCAACGGATTTACCTGATTATTCCACTGTTGTATTCGTCACGGGTTCCGACGTGTTTGTGTGAGGAAAATGTTTAGGATTAGTCTCCGGGATAGTTGAATCAACGGAAGAGAGCTAATCTGTCACTTTGTATGGGAGTTAAGCATCTTTCAACAGCCTGCTTGATGGCAAGACGAAGTTTGCCGGGGCCACTAGTGTACAATAAGTGTCAATCTAAACCTGTGCTAACCTGATCTACTCTTTACCTACGCCTGCTTAACTCAACAAACTGGTACATAGCCGAACATCAACT
Organism: Aedes aegypti; assembly: GCF_002204515.2. Taxonomy (NCBI): domain Eukaryota; kingdom Metazoa; phylum Arthropoda; class Insecta; order Diptera; family Culicidae; genus Aedes; species Aedes aegypti. The sequence goes on from NW_018735177.1 coordinate 8,275, forward strand.
TAATTCTTTGAACTTGAGATTGAGCTTGATTGGCCGCCCGTGGTTGCTACTCCAGTATCGCCAGATCAGCTGCACTTACACAAGGAACCAACCAGATGACTGCTTGGGATTAACAGGCTCAGTGTGCTGGTGATCTTCTATTTTTAGGCAACAATGGTGCCTTCCACGTCAGAATGCAGACCAATGAGGGAAAGGGGAAGGAATTGATGATGCATTCAACTGGAGGGATCCAGTTCCAGATGCTTTTTTTATATTATTATCCCATGGTTGACCGTATATACCACTGCGTCAACGCTAGTTCATGCGGGAAGGGTGAAAGGATGGGGTAATTTTTATGGTAGAGAGGCTTGCTGGTTTGGTTAGCAGACTGCCTATGTATCAGGCGTAAAGGAAGGCATGTTATAATGATGAACGAATGGAAGCGTAGAGAAACGGTTTATTTCTGTCCGTCTCGGTTTCTAGCAAATGCTATGAACTGTAATAGATGCATCAACTGTGATATAATAGTAGTGGTAGATAGAAGCAAGGGAAGATACAACTACAAAGTACGAGGAAAGGGGCGGGCCTGGGATTGAACTCATGCTTATGAAGCAGAAGCGCCATTAGACCACCAACCCCGTCCCGAACATCAAATTTATTCTTTGTATATTGTCACTATTATCACTGGTTTTCGAGCTAATCATCAAGTAACAACCAGAGCAAAGTCCTAAACTAAGTTAAGCTCAGCTCTTATAACAGACCTGCGCAACCTTTTTGAATTGTCGACTAAACTCCAGAAGCAATATTGTTTGGCGGGTCAAATTTTTTGGTTCACAAGATATTTTTTTGTGAGTTCGAACAAAAGGCCCTCAGTGAAGATTTCTTTTAGGGTTCTGTCTAGAATCATGCATTTGCAAAAACAAAAAAGCAGTTTTTATCCAAATAAAAAACAAATCTAGAAAAACTTCCGTTTCTTCATTTTGTCAATTACAATAAACGGAGTTCTTTTTTTATATTATTTCTTCATTAGTATCATTCCAAACATTACATTCATTTCTTATACCTAGGTGTTCTGTGTTATTAGAAAACACTATCATCCTAATTTGGTAAAACAAATTTATATTTGTATTAACATTTTGTCAACAAAATGTTTTATTACATTTCATTTGCCGTAGCAGTTCAGATTTTTTACAGGTGAGTTGATTTCACCTGCTTATAAGAGAGAAAAAAAAATAACGAAACGGAGTTCTTGTTTTTCGTGATTTGTTGACCTATCGGAAGAAAACTGTATTGAAAATTTTGACTAATGACAACTAACAACAGTTGATTTCTGTTGAGATCCAGCACAGGTTTCCGTGAAATACCGTCCAGAATTCTGTTATGACTTCTCCTAGGATTCTGTCAGAATTGTGCTCACTATTACGATAGAATCCAGCTCAGGATTTGTTTTAAAATCCGTATCCCAGATTTTGTGAGAATATTGTGTAGGATTTTTGAGATGTTTTGTTGAAAATTTTCGCTAGGATTACATCAGAAATCTCGTCCAAGATATATTTTAAAATTATGTTTCAAAATGCAAAATTCGATTAAAATCTTACTCAATACTTTATCAGAAATTTAGCTTGGATTATGTAAAATCCCACTGAGTTTATATGAGATTTATATCTCTTCCTCGGTAGTATTCTTAGCTAGAATTCAAGGCCTATCATTTTGTAAGAATCTTTCCCAAGTTGTGCGTGAAAATCATGACTGCATTATAGACTGGAATCCTGGATATACATTTTGAACATTTCTGGGAGGGATTTTTCCTGGAAATGAATCGAAAAAACATTATAATAAAAAAAAAACCTAAAGGTCGTAGACACAAAAGTCAATTTGGACAACACATTTCAGATGTAAAAATGTGAAACATAATAGAATCGTTCTGGTAGGCTTCGATCTCACGACTCTCAATACGCTAGACTGGCGCGTTAACCAACTACGCCACAGAACGGGTAACGATTCTGCAGCGCAATCGGCCAACCTGAAACCAAAGTCCGTCACGACCCCATATTTCTCCTTCACAAACCTACACCTCCATGCCCAACTCGACTCTCTTAAGCGTGCCTACGAACAACATTGAGAGATTTATCTCAGAGGCCCGTGGGGTGGTGACGGACTTTGGTTTCAGGTTGGCCGATTGCGCTTCAATCAGGGGCCTCCCTTACTTGTAATGTCCGCGGGCTACAAAGCAAAGCATGCTGTGTCTGGGTTCGATTCCCGATCGCTCCAGCATCTGCTCGTAATGGAAATTTCCTAGACTTTCCTGAGCATATAGTATCATCCTGGGAGGGAGAATCCGATACGAAATTTATGTGCGTCAAGGTGAGCCGAGATTCTGCTGTCACGAAACTGTCATTGTGAGCCCAGATTTCAAACAAGGACAAACATAATAAAGCGCGTAATTGATTAAAATAAATTTTTGCATTTTATCAAATGTGACAAAAAATCGATTGAAAAGCTATTCATGCTTATTCAAAAGTAATGTCACGATAGTACCTTTTATTCTGATTGAATATAAAAGTATTCAAATACACATCATTTTACTTTTTCTAACAAAACAAAAATTCGGCCCATTTTCCATGTTTTTCCAGAACGATCGAAGGTACACAACAAAAGAAAACTAGCGATTTTCATCAAGTCTGCCTTGATTGTCGTTGGCAAGCTGGAGTTTTCTTGCAGTTTGAAATAACTTTGTGTCATATTTCGTGTGTAGTATCTGTGCCTCCCTCCCAGGTATCATCATATCCGATATACGAAGATCGAGTAGAGCGGAATTGCGGAAAACCCTGACACCTGGCCGACCAACGTCGAGTCGGAGACCGAGTATACTCCTGCATCTTCATGATTGTCACGGGAAGGAGATGTTCGTGGGAAGGATTTAGAAGCTACACAATCTGGATTGGTAAGTGATGCGATTCACCCATGATGACGAACCAAAGAATGTAAATTCAAAAACAGACAGTGTGTTGTGTTTTCATGTTATGGTCGTTAGGGAAAGAAAGGAATGTTTGTGGTATTCACTATAATAAGAGACCGAGTATACCTCTACATCTCTATGATTATAAACAGGAAGAGGCTTTTTATTAGTAAGGAGGATTTACAAGTTACATCATATAGCTTGAAAAGATGGTCATTTACTAGTAATCAATGAAAACATCGACACTCTTAATATCAATCAAACCTTTCAAAGTTTTTTTTTTTAATTAAAAGAACAAAAGTATAGGTATGTTTATTTTCATTCGTTTTGTAAAACATAAATAGGAAAACATCGACACTTGTAGTGACGCGCTAATCTTTTTTTTTATTAAATGCATACCGTAACATTAGAACAGAACCGAAAGATCTGCGTTTACATAATATAACTTATTTGAAAAGAAGCATGGAACGAGCATGATAGAGCGATTGCCAATCACTTTCAATTTTTGTCACCAGCACTCTCTAATAAAACGTGAAAGACGAAAAAATCACTCCAGCGGTGAAAATTAACGAACCGCTGCCTTGGGCTTTCTGAAGCGCACTGCCAAAATTTTACAGGGAATTGTTTTTGAATAAAAAGAAAACCTTGGAGGCTTGGTTGGTCTAGTTGATTGAACGATTTGAACTCCAACACAATTTGGGGAACATACAATGTATTGATAACTTTTAATGCTTTTGAATTAACAAAAAAAAAATTAAATTGTTCAGTCAGAATGAACCTTTAGTTCAGTCAGAGTGGAGCAAGTGCACTTAGTCCATAAACAAAATTGTTCTATTAGTGGTTTAGATTATGTTTTCCCAGGATTATCACTTCGCATTATATTGTTTGGAAATGTCACAAAGATGTGTGGGAATATTGAATCAAATTTATAACGAGTTAAAACATGTCAAAGTGTTAGACTTAAAGCTCATTTTCCTCAAAACATGACAACTCTGACTTAACGCAGACCAACTGTCTCTCGAATGGCATCATTATTATATGCGCTCACCCTTGTATGCAATTAGAATCCTATGAGTAATCCATGGATGTTCATCTGAACTTATTTTTCTAATCACTTGGTGAATAACCATGCATAATGGTTGACTTACTTCTAAGTCTCAAAGCCCAAGGGAATATTATATTGACTAATAAGCGGTTTCTTCATCACCGCTTAGGCCTTAAACCTGGTTTAATCGTATGGGTAAACGTGGTTTACGGCTTAAGCGAAAGTGAAGAAATCGGCCCTAAAAAAACCAAAAATGTTAATCAATAGTTTCTCGGTATTAACAAGATTAACTGATGGTGATGATCTTTCCAAAACTCTTATCCTTTATTGAAAAGATTCACGAGAATGGAGTCTGTTCTGAAAATTTCTTTACACGGTTTGTGTGAAGCTATGAACTGAATAATTGCAAGTCACTTTGTGGAAACACATTATTTTTTTAATGTCCATACTAATTTCACACGTTCATAAATATTGTGTCCATCGAATCGTCTCTGTTTACAACAGAAAAAAAGTATCCCCTATTTGAATGCTTTTTTGCTTGACCAGTGTCTATCACTCACTACACCAGTTGGTTGCCGCGCTTGTGTTTGTCCGAAGTTGTTTTGACGATCTTCATCACATTCCGATTGGCGACTGTTGAATGGTTCGCAACGCAATCATTCAAAACCTGTATTCGTGTTCTGCTATTCGTTTGTTTTTGGAGTTTGTTGCAAAACACAAAGCAAACTTCGGGTGACAGCGAAAAGCACAGAAAGGGTGGATAGACCCGTTTATATCTCTTCATAGCTTTCCGGTTACAAGCATTTCGCGTGTTGATATGTTTAGATAAAGAACATTTCAATCAAGTTTTCAGATACTGCGGCCACTATCAAACGTCTCTCGAATGGCAAACATGATGCCTATCATATGCGCTCACCCTCGTATGCAATTATAAGCTTATAATCACTTTCCGGTAACTGCTTCGAACTGGTTCCAGTGTTGAACAATGACGATCTGCACTAGCTGTCTCTCTTTGTGTCCTATCCGTTCGCGGAATTGCGATAAAGATCCTACCACTACTTGATTGCGCGCACTTGAACGATCCAATCTGTTTTCGCGATCCGGGGGCGACTAACACGAAACGCTTCACGGAGAAACGCACTGAGAGGTGTAGTAGATGCGACCTACTAAGAA